>NC_057797.1:693500520-693800520 GCF_018294505.1 Triticum aestivum
AGGAAAACATGGGCATGGTAATACATACAGATTCGTTTGCAAATGAAAGAAGATTTGTTTGCATTCTCAAATGTAGGCGTACCAGGCAGACCAGGGTCGTGTCGGGGTGGACGCTGCTTCGGTGCCTTAAAGGCAACTGCCTTTGGGTCACTGACATGTGGGCCAGCCACCTGTTGGGCCCACATGTCATGGACACAAAGGCAGGTGCCTTAAGGCACAAAAGCATAGTCCTGTCGGGGTGGTCGCGTGTGTCGGACGGACACGTAGCACCCAGCCACCCACCCCCCCAAAAAGGACGACGACAATATAAGTTCGTGCTTCCACGTTTCGGATTGAAATATCTGGCGGCCCCAATTCCAGCCCTGCAAAATCTCTCTTCTCCACCGTCCCCTTCCGCACCCATATTGCTCAAATCCCTAATTCGCCGCCAACCCTCGAATCGTCCCTCGTCTCATCTCTTTCCCCACCGTTCCCCACCTCTGTGCCGGATGACGACGACGAATACGACGGTCGCGCTTCACCACTGCACCGGAGGTACCTCATCTATGCCCTCGTCCACTACACCGGGTGGTCCACCGACAACGTCGGCCGCCGCAACCGACGTGCCTCACAGACACCGAGTTCCACCGCATCAGGTGCGCTTCACCGACGCCATCTCCCAGCTCACTGGGGCTACTTCACCGAGCACATCATCGCACCTCCGCCCCTGAGGCCGTTGGGGCTTCACCAACGGTCTCGTCCACCGCATCGTAGCGCTCCGCTGCCACTCAAGATCTGCATCCGTGCACGGACAGCCAACGCCAGCGCATCACCCTCAACGGCTATGAAGTGACCCGCACTCTAGCTAGGCGAGCATGCCCAAACGCCGGCCCAAACTAGGTATCCACACATCACTCCCTTGTGCACTATTCTGACGATGTTTGGATATCCTTTCACTGCTCTCTTAGCTTACACGCCTATGCAACTCTGACTTTAACTCTTATTTCTTCTAGAGATATCATCTGAAACAAGCAAATCCATTTTTTAGTGAAGCATGACGGTGCTACGGGATCTGGTACACATCCTGCACACCTGTATAACCTTGTAAGTATCTGTCCTCCGGTACAACATCAAGGTCGATTCCTCTTATTTGATCAAATATTCGCCGTGTCAAAAATGCGGAGGGGGATGCAAGGAGTACAAGGCCTGCACATCCAAGCAAGTGGTAACATGGACTTGTACATGGAACAGCCCAAGCGCAAGCAGAGCTGCAGTGAGCCTGTACAACGAGCTAGCATAAGTCCCTGCATTTCATTTAATTCGTACTGGCATTCGTGTATGATTTGTGTTAAGTGGCTGATCCACGAATTCAAGTTACCAAGGGCGAACATCGGAAGGCACTTGCACTTCGGAAATCAACATAACTTGAGAAATGTGAAGCTACATGCACTTTGAAAACCAGCTAATGATCCAAAGTAGTTGAGATTATAAACACTAAATGATGCAAGCACCAAAAACCACAAAATGCAACATGGTGTACAAGGACTACAAACATGGTATGTACCTGCTTGAATTATTCGTTCTCTGGCTGAAAATATCGAAGTGTAATTGCATGTATAACCAGTGCGCAAACTGCATATCAATATATCTATCCTGAACAAGTATGCCAATAGTTTCAAACAACATATTAGAAAAGTATTTATGCTATGTTGTCATGATACAGGGACTTTCTGGTAGATGCCCTCGACGTTTCCTCAAGCTATGAAAATGCACTATAATTTGCTTGTCATCAATGCCCGCAAATCTCTGTCTCTCTCAACACAGTAGATCATCATTAGACACTAAATCCTTCAATGAGCTTGCAAAATGCTTGCATTAGATCCCTCATTAGACACTATATGTTCATCACCAGGAGCATGTAAAATGTTTGCATGAAATCCTTCATTAGCAGTCTGTTCATTAGACACTTCAGGCTCAAGAACAACATGAGCTTGTATGTTTGCACCGGAAACTTGATTAGATACATCAGATTCAGTCAGTTCAGTATTGATTGGGAGAGTTATAAAATAAGTAGAAATTGGTTTCATTTTCTCATAGATTCCCTACATACACGCAGTTTTAGAAATCCGTCAGGTTGAACTATTGGCCAGAAATTGAAGAGTTGAATTAGATATAATCAGGGATGTGATGTACCTGCTCGTTGCGCATGCTACTCTTGCAAGCTACGACTGTCCATTTGCGCAAGCTCGATGCCATGCTCGTGCTTCCGCCGCTGCCTCCCATGCAGGCTACACCCAGGGTTGGATATTCATCTTCCTGTCCTTCCGTTCACTTGAAGCCCGGCGACCGCCCTCCAACGAGGGCGCGAGGAAGTGCTGTGTCGGTCTGTCCAGCGGCGACTAGGTTAGGAGCGAACCAGACTGGAGGCTGGAGCGAATGAATTGGGATTTTTCCTGCTGTCGATTGATATGGGAGGTGCTCGTTTTGGCCGCGAGCCTGCTATAGGGCCTGCCTTGCACTTATGTTATTGGCCCATCCAAATTGAAACATTTTTCTTCATTTTTTACATTGCCTGCTCATGCGTTGGGACGAACAAAACTAGCATGGGCCAACTTGGACGACTCAAACTAGGTGCACACTTTCCAAGCACCTGAGGTGGCTGCCCATACCAGCCCCTATGGTGGCGTCGCCCCTTTTTGCGTGTATGATTGGATAGTGAAAAATATTCCAGTGGCGCTTTTGATTTACCCATAGAATGGTTGAATTTCTTGTTTCTATGAACTGAGTTCGCCAATAATGTGAAGGATGCTAGTCTTTTCATCCTATTGTAGATTGCTTAGATCTCGATATGCCAAAAGTAATCGCATGAAATATATAGTAAAACCCAGTGTGATGTGTTTGGCTACAACTAGTCTGACTACACGTCCTCATATAACATATCAAGGACGCTCCATCTTACCAGATTAACCACTCGACTTACCCATGCAGTGTGGGAATAAAGAAGTATTGGGACTGCGTATCCAAGCAATTGATGCCATGGAATCCTTCGTACAACCTTGTAAGCGAAAAAGAAGTTGCAGTGTGCTTGTACAAAGAACTAGAGTAAGTTCAGTTACCTGCTTCTTGGAATTTTAGTTAGCCACTTATTGCAAAATTGTTCAATTACGTTGCTTGGCTTAATTTAGTTTGCTACTGATTACATAATGGCACAGCCTGTTAATCATATTGTAGACTGCGCCTATCTATGTGTTTGATACTTACTGTTAAGAATTACCTATTTGCCTTAACTTAAATATCTACTTGTTTGTTTAACTGTTTTGCTACTGCAACAACGGGTTACAATGATGTTAATAACTACTTTTCAGCATTCAATTGAAACTCTTTAATTCCTTGTTTGTTTAACTGGTTTGCTGTTATAACTCCCAGTTGAGATGTTTTGCTAACTTCAACTTTTCTGAATCCAATCGGAACTTTAATGGCAAAACATGTTAGCGCAAGATCAAAGGGCGAGGTCCCCATGGACGTTGCATCATCCCACAGCAGTGGCACCGGCCCAATCGTGCATTATGAATTGCCAACTAATGATGCTCTAGAGGCTAAACTAGTGGTAGAAAGAGATTCTGCTTCTGCACTTAGAGATGAAGTTGACATGTTGAGGAAGCAAACAGCACAATCACAAGCAGTACTCAAGACAACCATTAAATATTTGGTGGATTTCAAAATGAAGCAAGCTGGGACTGACCAGATTGTTAAGGTCCTGAAGGAAAAAGGAAATTAAATTCCTACTTGGTAAATCATAGGTGAAATGTTCTTTCCATAGTTGAATAACCTTTGTGTTGTCTGTTCATGTAATCAATCAAACCATTTGTTTTAGAGATCATGTAATAATTGTTTTTTTGTTTTTTGGTTTGTAATTTTATTTGAGCACAAGTCTGTATTAATTGATAAGACTCGGAGACATTTCATTTGGATTGTTGTGCCAGACCTACAAATATGCCAATCGGGCTGAATGTGCATTCAGCAATAGTAGTAGTATAGATGGACCATAAGTGGCACGCATCGGAAAGGGCCAAGATGCTGGCTAAAAAAGGATGCTGTTGTAGCAAAAAAAAGTACAGTGGCCTGGCTTATGTATGTTAGTTGATATTATTGATCCATATACTCTATAAGTGTTTATATGTCTGTTAGTTCTGTACATTCTTGGTTGATTGACTCGGTATTTGAATCTTGATACATCGCTTGTGTACATATCTAAATGGGAGTACACATTATGCTGCGTGTGACATTTGAGTTGGACATGAAGTGTTCCAAATATTCGAATTCACCTTAAACTGGATTCTAGTTTCTGAATTTGAGTATCGGCATTTGTAAACCATATTCATATATGACAGTGGAATACATCTTTGTCATCCTTTTGAAGATATATAAAAACACATAGAATGATTTATAAAGATTCATATAGGAATAAATGGATTCAAATTTAGTTGCCAGGGTAAACGTGGATGCTTATTGTCCCAAAATTCGAAAGAAGCAGCAAAATGTCCACTCCCACATCGGCTGCCCGAAGGCAAATGTTTGGGAGATGGAAATTACTGTCTACCCATTACACGGATAATCCATCGGCCCGATTTCCATTGCTCTAAATAGGGGTAGGTTAGTAACTTCAATTAGACATGACACGACCACCTCTGAGCCCATTCCAACACAGTGGGCGTCAAACATGGGCGGCAAAACTCATTTGATTCAAGCTCGTCCAAAAGACCTATGTTTCTCCCTCCATTCCCCATTCATACACGGTGGGCGGCAAAACAAACTCGACTCAGCCGAAATCGATGTAGGCAAATATTTTCAATAGGGGCAGGTTTGTAACTTCACTCAGACGTGACACAACCGCCCTACCTGTCAGCCCCGTTCATACACCATGGGCGCCAACCACCCTCTCCTCGCCCGAAATCGCTCTGGGAAAATATTGGCGAGATGCGAGATTACCGACCTATCCCCAACCGACGAGACGTCCAAATTTTAAACGGGGGCTAAGTTCGTAACTTTCCCATATTTTAGATAGGCGCGTCCCAAAAACATGGTTCCTCGTACCTCTCCCTCCATTTTCACATTCATACATCGTCTGCGCTAGAACACCCCATCCCCACACCAGCCTCCGTCCGCCACCCCATTCATCGCGCTGTCCTCCACCACATCCATCGCCACCGTCCTCCACCATGTCGGAGCGCCTACCAAGACCACGTCGTCCACTTCTAGAGATGGACGTTTCTCATCCACGACGACAGACCAATAGCCTTGCATCCCATCCTCTCGCTTCATCGGCGCCATCGTCCTCTTTGCCGGGGCCGCTCACACGACCTTCTCTTCCACCGCAACGGGACTTATCCTCCGATGCACCCGTCTACCATCGCAGATCTGTTTCAACGCCACCGACAGCCATCCCACCCCTGATGCCTACACGGCGCCGCAAGAGAGGTGGTACTTCATATCTCCTCAACTTTTTGATCTCAACCAGAAAATAGATCTTAACTTGGTCACTCTACTTTCTTTTCAGCTCTTAGAATTTAGTTCTTAGTTCGAAGCAAATAATGGATGCTAAATATCATTTCTCCGGTTTGCAGCTTCAAATCTGCCATGGCACAACCATAATACGGTTTAATTGATCATGCTTAGGGTTTAATTGATCATGTTGGTTCCGTGGTGGTTTCTTTAATAGAAATCGGAGGGGAAACCCTCTTTTTCTAAAAAAATATGCTTAGAGTTTCCCCCTTTTATGATCACTATACGATCAGAATACGTGCTCCGTGTCATAATAACACTGCTCCACCCATCAAGCTAAACAAGCTTAGTTGTTCAAATACGATTATGATATTATTAAAACAGAGTTGTTTAATTGGTCAGCTAAATGTTCCTAAATTAGTTTCAAAAATTCATGTTCGCCGCTCGGGTGTGTATCTCTACAGGGTGCCCACGATGGGCCGGCCCACCCTAGGATTTTGGGTCGTCCCAGGCCCCGATTCCCCTCTGTTCTGTTGCGCGCTTCCGATCTCTACTCGCCCCCAGCCGCCTGCCTTGCCGGCGACTTGCCGTCCCCGGATGACATGACTCTAGGAGGAGACGCCGGACTAACAGGAGGCTAGGAGCCGCTCGCCCAACAGCGTCACCGCTGCCCGGGCGCGCCGCCGTGCCTACCTTCCCAGTCCGTTCAGGGCTCAGGCGTGGAGCACCCATCAAGCCAACCCGATTTATCCTGAGATACGTCCTCAACACTCAGCAGCCACTCCTCATCACCCATTTTCTAATTGATTCATTACTCATTAGGCAGGACTGTCATTAGGGTTTGCTGTGTGCTCAGTGCTACCTACACTTAATGGTTCAGATGTATTTCGCTAATCTTTAGTACCTCTAAAGTTCACAATTGACCCAGATGTATTTTCAAAATTCCGGCCCTCGGAACAGAAACTAGTCATTTTGGATTATTGGTCGTAGTGACATTGACCCAGATTACTACTGCAAGCCAGGTTTGTTGACAATTTTACTTGTCTTCCTTACTCATTCGATATAATATCCAATTATTCACGTCGATTAGTTGCAAACAATAAGTGCTAGACAAACTTCTTCATTCAGATTTTGGACGGTCTCTTACTGCAGTTACAATTCTGCATACTTGTCCTAGTAAGCTCACAAGTAAATGATTGATTCACTACATCTATGCTTGCCTTGTCATATTTGTTGTCAATATTCTTTTAGGGTGGACCACCCTGTTTCTAAATACTGGAACCGTAGACATGAGTGAATAGTATTTCTCTATGTGATCTCTTCCATCATGTGTGGGTAACAAACACTGCATTGTATAGAAAGAAAGTGACATTTCCAGCTTTTACATAGGTTTCGATCTTTAACATGGAATACAATCTGCCTACTTGCTTTGTGTCGCACTACCAACACTCCACCCTTGAAGCTAAACATTACGCCACTCATAATTGCTTAGTTTATTTGTTCAAATACGAATTTCATATGATTCTAATGTTCCTAGTTCAGTTTTGAAATGTGTGCCTGCCTGTTATAGAGACATAAGGGTTTTGTATTTCTGTGTGTGGTCTGGTCAGCACGGTTGGGGAGGTGAACTTTGCATATGCAGGGGTTTATAGGGAGACACTCTCCGAGTTGAATCCGCAATGCATTCCATAGATAATCTGACTACTTTTTATGTTTTCATGAATCTCAGATTCTGAACAACATCATAATTATTATGAGCTTGCACGCATGAAAAGAATAAAGTAGAACAATGCCATGGCTGTCAAACTTGGCATTAAGGGACTGAAATCAAGTCTGGATGCAATGCAATGCAAACGCTCTCCACCTACAGATTCATGCTCAGAATATGATCCTAACAGTGATTCTGAGCTAGAGGGAGACCTAAGTCAATGTAGCTCCCTAGTGGAGGAGTCAAAGGAAGATGCCCTATCTTACTCACCCATCAAGGTACTTGCTCTAACTTTCCAAGGTTACATTGCTCGCACATATCTTGCAACTGATGCTTTGCATTGCTTCTACTTTGTTGAACTGCCATTAGCTTAGTTTACACATCATGTACGTGAATACGCCCTGCCTATCCATTTTCAGTACATATTCCATCTGTCATCATACCATATTTATCCATTCAAACGTTGTTCTTGTGTATCAGACGTTCAAAAGGAAGAGGGCGATTGCTGATCGTGGAGGAGCACAAGCAAAGTATTTGGAAAAGGTAGTGGCACCTGATAAATCAAATAGCCCATTAGGTGTAGTTGCAATATCACCTGACCCACAAAATACCCCAACTCTAGCAGACTCTAGCCCTACTACACTGGTCATTTCTGATGCCCCAACTCAGCAGACCCCAACTGCAGTAAACAGTATGATTATGCCAGTTGACATAGCACCGGCTGTACGACACAAAACCCCCATTCCAGCAAAGAGTACACCAAATCCAGTTGCCAAATGCCTTTTCGAACCAGAGAGAGCCCCAATTGCAGCAAATAGGACCCCTGTTCCACTTCTTCCCAGTTTAGAAGATGAAGCTTATGTTGTTGTCAGGAACTTTGTGCACATCTTTCCTTCATGGAAAGATTATACCGCAGACACAGAACAATTTCCAGTATTCCTCCGCAACTTATGCGTAAGTAATGTACTAATGTTATTCATGGTCATTACTGCATATGTTTCTGCTGACAAAAGACACAAGATTTCATTCTTTTAAATAGGCGAGGAGCAAGCTGGATTGTGATGACGAGCAAGGGTTGGTTTCGCTTTTCAAGCACTCATTGATGAAGTATCGTTCCTACCCGAGGCAAGCGCACTTTGATGGCAAGCCTCTGAACAAAATTTCTGTAAAGTCTCCGGTGCTACATTTATCCGACGGTGACTGGAATAATCTTGTTACACATTGGTCTCGGCTGCAGCGTAAGGTACTGTCTATGATATCACATCACAATTTGAACTACATTTCTGCATTTGCCTTAATGTCTCACTTGTATGAAAACTGTTAGCAGAAGAACATTCGTTCTCAAGGGACCACAGAATCTCGCAACTATACTGCACACTGCATTGCTCTTGTGAGTACCTCTTACCCTGTATGACCATACTTACTTTCATAGTTGTTTGATTATGTAGCATCACTGCACATGTTAGCCTCGTAATCGTCCATTTGGTGGACATTATAAGATCCGTATGGACTCTTACATAAATTTAGAATCAACCAATGCTTTTGAAGAGGTTTAGCTCTGCAGTCCTCTTGTAAGGACTGAATGTGGTCTATCACTATACTTACATTAACAGCTACTCCCTCCGTCCCATAATATAAGAACGTTTTGTACAGTACACCAGTGTTCAAAACACTCTTGTATTATGGGAAGAGGGATTGGTTCATTTTGTAGCATTCTGCATCTTATCTCCCTCGCCCACCATTTCCTAAAAAAGATCAGATCTATATTTAATCTTACCAACAAGTAGAATACACAGACAATGCCAGTGCAGAAGTGTAGCCCATTGCTCTTGTCAGTACATTTTGTCTTGTAATGCTTGTACTTCCAGGGATTGGTAGTTGATTATGTAGCATCAATCTGCATGTTATCTTCATTATCCTCTATCCCTTCCAGTATTATCATATCTATAATTACTCTCTACAAAATGTAGAGTACAGGCAATGCTTATGAAGAAGATTCTATGATGAAATTCTTGAGTTATCTTTCCCTTGACATGGAGAAGGGCATTATAAAGCCGGTGTTAACTATTAATGTAAGTCAGTCCTTCTAAAGCCTTTATCCTCATCTGCTATTTAATTTGCTCATACTCCCTATCGTTTACTGCTGTTTAGTTTGCTGTTTCTACCAAAATGCATGTTCGTAAGAACCGTAAGTTCTAAGTTTTACTTGTAAAACCAAATTACTTATTTGTACCATGCACATTACTTAATACTCCCTATATGTATGCTTGTTTTTGTGGATCTATAATCCAGTGTGTGGTGAAGCAGCCCACGTTTGCACCTTGTCATCTCCTGTTTTATCTTACTGATGTGGCTGATGATATGAACAACATGGCATGCACATTATCCAAAATAGATACAATGATTTTCTTTGCCCTTCATCTATGCTTGTTATGTTGACATGGTAATCCAGTAGTGTGGTGAAGCTCCCCGCATTATGAACAATGCCAAATTATGCTATTGATATTTTGAACTTACTCTTTATTTTCTAATTTGAAATTGGATAGAATTGACAGAACAGTTATCATCTTTGTTTATACACGTGCAAAAGTTGTCATTTCTCTGCTTTGTTTCAGGGTGATATGCCTGATGGCATGCACAAGTCTGCTGAAGGCTGTGAGACAAACCCAACATATATTGCAGCAAAGAAGGCAAAACATCTTGAAGATAGCGAGACAACCCCAAAGTCTTGTCTTGATGCAGTGTTCAAGTTACTTGAGACTAACAGTCAGACAAGCTCATAGAATTCGTTGTCTGAATCAGTTCGACTTCTTGAGTCCCAAGTTCTAGCAGAAAGGCATTCTGCAACTCAACTTCGACTTGAAGTCCTATCTCTAAAAAGATTGCGGAGAACACCAATGAGAGCCTCATCACTAAACAGCTACACCTGGAAGCTATGACCGACATGTTAGGCCGGTCTCACAGGCTTGCTCAGCAGCTTGCGCAACAGTTCCCCCGCAAGGCTAACCTTTCTTGAACTGTCTTGGAAGTGGTCTCGGTTCAGTATTATTTTGTTACGCTGCAATGGTGCCCAGTTTTTGTAATCTGCTTCTTCGTTGCCCTTTATGATCACTGGTGGCGAACTTCGATGCCCAGTGGATGTAATATACCTTAAATCCTTTATTGTATAGTGTAGGTTTATTCTTAGTTACTATGCCGTAATTTATTTACTGTATAGAGTAGGTTTGTTCTTAATTCCTACTAGTTACTGCCATCATTCGCTATCTGAAAAAAAATCAGATGTAGTCAACCGGACCAAAACATTCGACTCTAACGGGCCAGGTTTTTAGCGGGCCACAATTGGGTCGGCCTGCGTCTTTCTTGGGCCCGAATGATTGGGGCCTTCACACATTGCGCCAGGCCCAAACTTACACCGGCCTATATTTTAGTTGGGCCTTTTGTCGACCCAGCACTTAGTTTGGCCCAGGTAGCGTTGGGCCATTAACAGGCTGAATATTGTACTGGCCTGTTACGGCCGAGATGAAACCACGGGCCTTTAGCAGGCCAAAATGCATGTTGGGCCTCAATTTTCACTAGTCGTCGACGAGCCTTCAGCAGGCCGAAATGTAGACCGGGCCGTTTTGGGCCCAGTTAGCTCACGGGCCGTTACCAGGCCGAAACATATCTCGGGCCTTAGTTGGCCCACTGATATCATGGGCCTTTAAGAGGCCGAAAGCTTGGCACAGGCATCAATGGGCCGAATTACGCGACAGGCCTTTAACAGGCCCAAAGTCATGTTGGGCTTAACTGTTGCCAACTTTAGCACGGCCGTTAGTGGGCCCGATGTCCCGTCGGACCATATATGGACCATGGGCAGCACGGGCCATTCCCAGGCCGAAAGTCACACCGGGCTGAAATGGGCCCATGTCTACATTAGTCCTCTAACAGGCCGAAAGTCACTGGGCTGTAGTTGGCCCAAATATTCGGCGAACAATTAATGGGCCAGATCTGGCTTCGGGCCGCAAATGGGCCCAAATATTGGGCGGACAATTAACGGGCCAGATCTGGCTTCGGGCCGTAAATGGGCCCAAATATTGGGCGAATAATTAACGGGCCAGATCTGGCTTCGGGCCGTAAATGGGCCTTTATTAAGTAGGCCGTTATTGGGCTGGCCCACTAGTACCTGATTAAGTTCTATGGGCCTTTGACTGGGCCAACCTTTTTAACCTATATGGGCCTCTGTTGGGCCCAGCCACGTGTCGACGTATCATAGGCATGTCTCCTCCAATGGACGGGCGACATCTGGCCCACTGACGAGCTGACAGGTGTTCCCTTCATCCAATCAGAATATTACACGTGGAAATTTCCCATTGGTCAGGGCTTAACGGCGTTCCGTTACGGTGGATACCACGTGTCGGTCACGCTTGACGAAAGCACTTCTATGACGCGCGATTTATCGTCATGGAAGTGGACACTTCCGTGATGATAATTTTGGTAATGTCATGGAACACTTCTATGACAGCACATGTATGACTATCTTGATCTGTCATAAAATCGTCATGGATGTACATGCATGACAAAAAACGCGACCTACTGTGACAAACACGTATCATCACGGAAGTGTATTTTTTTGTAGTGTATAGTGTGCTGAAATTTACTGTCACTTGTTACTATGGAAAGTAATCCACTAAGGGGCTTGTTCGGGGTATCTTCACCCCGACCAGTAGAGCAAAGAGTTTCTCCTCAACCTACTGAACCTACTGAAAATGTTTACTTTGAAATTCCTTTGGGTAATGATAGAGAAACTGCTAGCTAATTCTTTTGCAGGAGATGGAACATTGCATCCCGATTTACACTTAATCTATGTGGATGAAGTTTGTGGATTATTTAAGCTTGCAGGTATGCCCGAGGATGTTATCAAGAAGAAGGTCTTCCCTTTATCTTTGAAGGGAGATGCATTGACATGGTTTAGGCTATGTGATGATATGGGATCATGGAACTACAACCGATTGAAATTGGAATTTTATCAGAAGTTTTATCCTATGCATCTTGTTCATCGTGATCGTAATTATATATATTTTTTGGCCTCGTGAAGGAGAAAGCATCGCTCAAGCTTGGGGGGAGGCTTAAGTCAATGTTATATTCATGCCCCAATCATGAGCTCTCAAGAGAAATGATTATTCAAAATTTTTATGCTCGACTTTCTCTCAATAATCGCACCATGCTCGATACTTCTTGTACTGGTTCTTTTATGATGAAGACTATTGAATTCAAATGGGATTTATTGGAAAGAATTAAATGCAACTCTGGAGATTGGGATCTCGACGAAGGTAAGGAGTCAGGTATAACACCTAAGTTTGATTGTGTTAAATCTTTTATGGATACCGATGTTTTCCGTGAATTTAGCATTAAATATGGGCTTGACTCTGAGATAGTAGCTTCTTTCTGTGAATCATTTGCTACTGATGTTGACCTCCCTAAGGAGAAGTGGTTTAAATATAATCCTCCCACTGAAGTAAAAGTAGTTGCACCTATTAAAGTTGAAGAAAAGACTATCACTTATAATGATCCTGTCGTCCCTACTGCTTATATTGAGAAACCACCTTTCCCTGTTAGAATAAAGGATCATGCTAAAGCTTCAACTATGGTCAATAAAAGTAACATTAAGACACCCAAACCCCCTGAGAAAATTAAAGTTGAAGCTAGTATTGCTATGGTTAAAGATCTCTTGGCTGATAATATTGATGGGCATGTTATTTACTTCTATGAGGAAACTGCTAGAATTGCTAGACCTGATACTAAAAATAAACATAGACCTGTTGTAGGCATGCCTGTTATTTCTGTTAAAATAGGAGATCATTGTTATCATGGCTTATGTGATATGGGTGCTAGTGCAAGTGCAATACCTCATTCCTTATACAAAGAAATTATGCAAGATATTGCACCTGCTGAGATAGAAGAAATTGATGTTACAATTAAGCTTGCCAATAGAGATACTATTTCACCAATCGGGATTGTTAGAGATGTTGAAGTCCTGTGTGGGAAAGTTAAATATCCTGCTGATTTTCTTGTTCTTGGTTCCCCACAAGATAGCTTTTGTCCCATCATATGTGGTAGACCCTTCTTGAATACTGTTAATGCTAGGATAGACTGCGAAAAGGATGTTGTTCCTATTGGTTTGAGTGATATGTCTCATGAGTTTAATTTTGCTAAATTTTGTAGACAACCCCGTGATGAGGAATTGCCTAGTAAAGATAAAATTATTGGTCTTGCTTCTATTGCCGTGCCTCCTAGTGATCCTTTAGAACAATATTTGCTAGACCATGAAAATGATATGTTTATGAATTAAAGAAGGGAAATAGATGAAGTATTCTTTAAACAAGGACCTATTTTGAAACACAACTTGCCTGTTGAAATCCTAGGGGATCCTCCTCCACCCAAGGGTGATCCTGTGTTTGAGCTTAAACCATTACCTGATACTCTTAAATATGCTTATCTTGATGAGAAAGAGATATATCCTGTTATTATTAGTGCTAACCTTTCAGAGCATGAAGAAAAGAAATTATTGAAAACTCTGAAGAAGCACCGTGCTGCTATTGGATATACTCTTGATGATCTTAAGGGCATTAGTCCCACTCTATGCCAGCACAAAATAAAATTGGAGAAAGACGCTAAACCAGTTGTTGATCACCAATGACGGTTAAATCCCAAGATGAAAGAAGTGGTAAGGAAAGAAATACTAAAGCTTCTGGAGGTAGGTATAATTTATCCCGTTGGTGATAGTCAGTGGGTAAGTCATGTCCATTGTGTCCCTAAGATGGGAGATATTACTGTTGTTCCTAATTATAAAGATGAATTGATCCCACAAAGAATTATTACAGGTTATAGAATGGTAATTGATTTCCGCAAATTAAATAAAGCTAATAAAAAGGATCATTACCCTTTACCTTTTGTTGATCAAATGCTAGAAAGGCTATCCAAACATACACATTTTTGCTTTCTACATGGTTATTCTGGTTTCTCTCAAATACCCGTGTCCAAAGAGGATCAAGAAAATACCACTTTTACTTGTCCTTTCGGTACCTTTGCTTATAGACGTATGCCTTTTGGTTTATGCAATGCACCTGCTACATTTCAAAGATGCATGATGGCTATATTCTCTGATTTTTGTGAAAAGATTGTTGAGGTTTTCATGGATGATTTCTCTGTATATGGAACTTCTTTTGATGATTGCTTGAGCAACCTTGATCGAGTTTTGCAGAGATGTGTAGAAACTAATCTTGTCTTGAATTGGGAGAAGTGCCACTTTATGGTTAATGAAGGTATTGTCTTGGGGCATAAAATTTCCAAAAGAGGTATTGAAGTTGATAAAGCTAAAGTTGATGCTATTGAAATGATGTCGTGTCCCAAGGACATTAAAGGTATAAGAAGTTTCCTTGGTCATGCCGGTTTTTATAGGAGGTTCATTAAGGACTTCTCAAAAATCTCCAGGCCTCTGACCAATCTCTTACAAAAAGATATTCCTTTTGTCTTTGATGATGATTGTGTAGAAGCATTTGAAATACTTAAGAAAGCATTGATTTCTGCACCTATTGTTCAGCCACCTGATTGGAATATACCCTTTGAAATTATGTGTGATGCTAGTGATTATGTTGTAGGTGTTGTTCTAGGGCAAAGAGTTGATAAGAAATTAAATGTTATTCAATATGCTAGTAAAACTCTAGACAATGCCCAGAGAAATTATGCTACTACTGAAAAGGAATTTTTAGCGGTTGTATTTGCTTGTGATAAGTTCCGACCTTATATTGTTGATTACAAAGTAACTGTTAACACTGATCATGCTGCTATTAAATATCTTATGGAAAAGAAAGATGCTAAACCTAGACTTATTAGACGGGTTCTCTTGCTACAAGAATTTGATCTGCATATTATTGATAGAAAGGGAGTTGAGAACCCCGTTGCAGACAACTTGTCTAGGTTAGAGAATGTTCTTGATGACCCACTACCTATTGATGATAGCTTTCCTAATGAACAATTAGCTGTCATAAATGCTTCTCGTACTGCTCCATGGTATGATGATTATGCATCAACTTCTGGAGTCCACTCGAACTTGTCAGACTTCTTCATCAGTCGGTAAAGAGGCAACGCCTTTTCACCGAGACGAGAAATGAATCGATTTAGAGCGGCCAAGCAGCCCGTAAGCTTTTGGACATCGTGCTCATGCACAGGACGCTTCATCCGGAGTATGGTACCAACTTTTTCAGGATTGGCGTCGATCCCTCATTTGGAAACGAGAAAACCAAGTAACTTTCCACCTGGAACTCCGAATGTGCACTTTGATGGATTGAGTTTGATATCATACCTTCTGAGGTTGGCAAAGGTTTCAGCAAGGTCAGTCCGCAGGTCGGAACCTTTCCGTGACTTGACCACAATGTCATCCATGTATGCCTCCATGTTCCGATTGATTTGAGTGAGTAAACACTTCTGAATCATCCTCATGAACGTGGCTCCGACATTCTTGAGGCCGAACGGCATGGTGACGTAACAGAAGCATCCGAATGGAGTGATGAAAGCCGTTTTGATCTCGTCGGGTCCATACAGACGGATCTGATGGTACCCGGAATAGGCGTCTAGAAAAGACAATCTTTCGCACCCCGCGGTCGAGTTGACTATTTGGTCGATGCGAGGGAGAGGAAAATGATCTTTCGGGCAGGCCCGATTGATATGTTTAAAATCAATGCACATGCGAAGTGACTTGTCCTTCTTGGGGACCATGACGACATTGGCGAGCCACTCAGAGTGGTAAATCTCTCGGATGAACTCCGCTGCTAAGAGCCGAGCCACCTCCTCGCCAATGGCTTGCTTCTTCTGGACGGCAGACCATCGAAGATGTTCTTTCACAGGCTTGAATTTTGGGTCGACTCGCAGACGGTGCTCAGCCATCTCTCTGGGAACTCCAGGCATGTCAGAGGGTTTCCATGCGAAGATGTCCCAGTTCTCAAGGAGGAGCTGGACGAGCGCTTCTTCCTATTTGGAGTCGAGCGTCGTTGAGATGTGAGTCGGGGCAGCATTGGGGTCGGTCGGGTGAATATGAACTGCCTTCGTTTCACCGGACGACTGAAAAGCTGATTCTGAAGCGGGCTTCTTAGCTCGTAGCAACTCACTCAGATCTGCAGTCTTCTGATACTCTTGCAGCTCAACAACTGCCATCTGAGCGTCAGCAATCTTTGAGCCTTTCTGAAAACACTCTTCTGCCTTCTTCCGATTGCCTGTAACAGTGATCACACCTTTGGGACTAGGCATCTTCAATTTGAGATACACATAACATGGTCGAGCCATGAAGCGTGTGTAAGTTGGCCTGCCCAAAATGGCATGATAAGCACTTTGGAAGTCCACAACCTCGAATGTCAACTTTTCCTTGCGGTAATTCTTTGAATCACCGAAAACCACATCAAGAGCAATCTGGCCGAGTGATTCGGCTTTCTTCCCAGGAATGACTCCGTGGAAGCTCATGTTACTGGTACTGAGCCTGGACATCGGAATGCCCATTCCTTTCAATGTTTCAGCATACAGTATGTTCAGGCCACTGCCACCATCCATCAGGACTTTGGTCAGTCGAGTGCCTTCGACAACTGGGTAGATCACCAAAGCTTGCCTCCCAGGGGTGGCAATGTGCGTAGGGTGATCAGACTGGTCGAATGTGATGGCAGTCTGAGACCACTTCAGATAACTGGGTGTAGCCGGAGCAACCATATTCACCTCACGGTTAATGACTTTCAGTCGACTTTTGCTTCCGACATCAGCAAAAATCATCAGGGTGGAATTGACTTGGGGGTATCCATCGTCACTATCTTCCTTGTCCTCAACCCTGTCTGACTCCTTTTCCTTATCTTTGGACTGCTTGCCCTGAAACTGCTGGATCAGGAGCCGACACTGTCGAGTGGTATGCTTTGGGTAAATAAAGTTACCCTCTTCATCTTTCTTGGTGTGGATGTGACATGGTAGATCCAAAACATCATTTCCATCTTGATCCTTGACTTTCTTGGGCTTCCAGGGGCCCTTGGGTTTTCCCTTGAACTTTCCCTGGGTTACGACCTGGGCCTCCCCAGGGGCGGCTGGCTCGGCCTTCCGCTTCTGTTTCCGACTGGAGTTTCTTCCGGTTTCTTGGGCGACTGCCTTGTGCTTGCCACTCCGGAGTCGATCTTCGTCTTCACCATTAGCGTATTTGGTGGCAATCTCCATCATCCGATTCAGAGACATCTCTCCAGTTCGACCGAACTTCAGATTCAATTCTCTGTATTTAACGCCTTCTTTAAAGGCACAAACTGCTTGATGATCTGGCACATTCTCAATTGTGTGATGCAATGTGATCCACCTCTGAATGTAATCCCTCAGAGTTTCATTCGGTTTCTGTGCGCAAGACCGCAACTCTGTAAGTCCTGCAGGTCGCTTGCATGTTCCCTTAAAGGTTGTGACAAACACTCGGGAGAGGTCCTCCCAAGTGTAGATGCTGCTGGGCGCCAACTGATTTAGCCACGCTCTGGCCGAGCCCTCTAACATGAGAGGCAAATGCTTCATAGCCACCTCATCATTGCCACCGCCAATCTGTACAGCCACTCTGTAATCTTCAAGCCAAGTGTCAGGTTTAGACTCACCAGTGAACTTGCTGACTCCCGTCGCCAACCTGAAGTTGGGAGGAATCACTGCTGCTCTGATGGCTCGACTGAAACACTCTGGCCCCAAAGCATGTACTCTGCTGCTGGCAGGTGCATCTCTGTCGTGGCCTTCTTGATGAGCTCTGTTCCTGTCAACCAAACCTTGAACGAGGATGGATCTCGCATGAAAGCCTGGGTCCCTGGGGTCGACTGGAATCCTCCGCCCAACACTATGAGGGCGTCTGTCATCTTGCTGCCGAGGCGCATACGACCCACTCCTCGGGGGAGGGGTTGGCACTCGACGTCGACCATCACGATCGAATCGGTGATCATACTGCTCATTTCTTCTGTACTGATCGTGCCGGTCTCCACGTCCCTCACGCCTCGGGGGCGATCTCGGGCTGTGAGCCAACTGGACTGTATTCGTTGCAACGGATCGATTGTGGATCCTATTCCGCGACTGAGAAACAGCGGAATTCTGGTTTCCGGCCGCCCGGAGCAACGCTTTGATCTGCAACAAGCCCCTGCCAGCCTCCGACTGGGAGGGCTGAATTGATTCTTCTATACGGGCCGCGGCGGCCAAATTCTGAACTGGGGTTCGGTATACCTGCGTCGGCGGGAAGAGCTGACATCGACTGGACTCGGGAGCTCACTGACGCGCTTGCTCGTCGAGTATTCGCTGGAGATTCTCCAGTCGAGTGCGCTCGGCCAAGTTAGCCAAGCGCGCGTCCTCCAAGGCCCGGGCCTCGGGGGTTTCTCCGACGATAGGAGTGTGGAGTGCGTCTATGTTCCGGCGGCGAAGCTTCTCTCGCTGCAATGACGTGAGAGGTTCGGGGAGATACTCATCGTGGGGATGCGACGGGTCGCCCCCACCCGCGCCTCCATCAGCGCGAGGGAAGCCGGGAGGACTGTGTGTTCCATCGACCGCCAGAACCTCGGCCGCTAGGTCGCTGCTGTCGCACTCGGATGCGGTCTCTGCGGAGCCAGTCGACAGGTCGAACAGGCCGTAGAGGGATTCGTCGGGCTCGATTGCCGTGACTTGTTGGGCGGCCGACTGGTGAGCCACGGCGCGCCTCACCCACCTCTGAAGTCTCGACCGACCGGAGCGCTTGCGCTGGTGGGAGACAGGGCGGGGAGACGACACGGGGTTGACCGATACTGGGTCGACGGCTGCCGCAGGAGGACGCCACGAACGCATGCGCGAAAGTGCGTCGCGCCGCGGACGGGGAGCGCGTCGATGTCGAGTGGTGCCTCCTGAAGCCAAGTGGAGTCGTCGGTGATGAACGTGAGCGCGCCGAGACGGATCTCGCGGCCCTCTACCAAAACTCCGCACGAAACCATGAGCAAAGGGATCGGAAAAATCGCAACTTCTCCAACTAGGCGCTAAGATTCCTGCCCCAAGGTGGGCGCCAACTGTCGTGGTTCTAACTCTGACAGTGATGTAGGGGGGTGAGTATACCCTTTGAAATTATGTGTGATGCTAGTGATTATGCTATAGGTGCTGTTCTAGGGCAAAGAGTTGATAAGAAATTAAATGTTATTCAATATGCTAGTAAAACTCTAGACAATGCCCAGAGAAATTATGCTCCTACTGAAAAGGAATTTTTAGCGGTTGTATTTGCTTGTGATAAGTTCCGACCTTATATTGTTGATTACAAAGTAACTGTTAACACTGATCATGCTGCTATTAAATATCTTATGGAAAAGAAAGATGCTAAACCTAGACTTATTAGACGGGTTCTCTTGCTACAAGAATTTGATCTGCATATTATTGATAGAAAGGGAGTTGAGAACCCCGTTGCAGACAACTTGTCTAGGTTAGAGAATGTTCTTGATGACCCACTACCTATTGATGATAGCTTTCCTGATGAACAATTAGCTGTCATAAATGCTTCTCATACTGCTCCATGGTATGCTAATTATGCTAATTACATTGTTACCAAATTTATACCACCTAGTTTCACATACCAGCAAAATAGAAAGTTTTTCTATGATTTAAGACATTACTCCCGGGATGACCCACACCTTTATAAAGAAGGAGTAGATGGTGTTATTAGATGTTGTATACCTGAGCATGAACAGGAACAGATCCTACGCAAGTGTCACTCCGAAGCTTATGGAGGACACCACGCTGGAGATAGAACTGCACATAAGGTATTGCAATCCGGTTTTTATTGGCCTACTCTCTTCAAAGATGCCTGTAAGTTTGTCTTATCTTGTGATGAATGTCAAAGAATTGGTAATATTAGTAGACATCAAGAAATGCCTATGAATTATTCACTTGTTATTGAACCATTTGATGTTTGGGGCTTCGATCATATGGGACTGTTTCCTTCCTCTAATGGTTATACACATATTTTAGTTGCTGTTGATTACGTTAGTAAGTGGGTAGAAGCTATTCCAACTAGTAGTGCTGATCATAACACCTCTATTAAGATGCTTAAAGAAGTTATTTTTCCGAGGTTTGGAGTCCCCAGATATTTAATGACTGATGGTGGTTCACATTTTATTCATGGTGCTTTTAGTAAAATGCTTGCTAAGTATGATGTTAATCATAGAATTGCATCTCCGTATCACCCGCAGTCTTGTGGTCAAGTAGAATTGAGTAATAGAGAGCTCAAATTAATTTTGCAAAAGACTGTTAATAGATCTAGAAAGAATTGGTCTAAGAAACTTGATGATGCATTATGGGCCTATAGAACTGCATATAAAAATCATATGGGTATGTCTCCGTATAAAATGGTTTATGGAAAAGCATGTCACTTACCTCTTGAACTAGAACATAAGGTATATTGGGCCATTAGAGAGCTCAATTATGATTTCAAACTTGCCGGTGAGATGAGGCTATTTGACATTAGCTCACTTGATGAATGGAGAACTCAAGCCTATGAGAATGCCAAACTATTTAAAGAGAAAGTTAAAAGATGATATGACAAAAGGATACAAAAGCGTGAGTTTAATGTAGGTGTTTATGTGTTGCTATTCATCTCTCGTTTAGGATTTTTTGCAGGAAAACTTCTCTCTAAATGGGAAGGTCCTTACGTTATCGAGGAGGTCTATTGTTCCGGTGCATAAAAATCAACAACTTTGAAGGCACAAATCCGAAGGTGGTGAACGGTCAAAGAATCAAACATTATATCTCAGGTAATCCTATAAATGTTGAAACTAATGTTATTGAAACCGTAACTCCGGAGGAATACATAAGAGACACTTTCCAGAATGTTTCAGACTCCGAAGAGGAATAGGTATGTGGTACGGTAAGTAAACCGACTCCAAAACAATTCAAACGGAAATTTTCCCCGTTAAGAAAATAGGAAATAAGAAGTAGTACAGGAAGGACACGAGGCGTCCACGAGGGTGGAGGGCGCGCCCCCTGCCTCGTGGGCACCTCGTGCGCTCTCCGGACTCCGTTTTCTTGCACGCTCCTTTTGGTCGGTAAAAATTCATTATATAATCTCTCGAAGGTTTTGACCACCGTACCATGCAAATATCCTCTGTTTTTGTTTCAAGCTGTTTTCTGCCAGAGTTGTCAAGGCCAAGCATCATGTCGTCCCCCTCCTCCAACAGTGGTGACAAGGATGCTTGGCTAATAAAGATAGAGCTGAAGAGGGAAGAACCCATGGAGATCAACAAGGATGATGGGATCAAGAAGGCCACAGAGGATCAAGCCCCGGCAGCAGAAGAAGAAGACATCCTTCAACTTGATCACAATCTTCTTACCCCAACTAAGATCGAAGCTTTCAAGATGATTGAGTTAGCTCGTATACAAAACAAGTATCTCACACGTGAAAATATTTTGTTGAAGGAGCATATCATCGCACTCAAGGGCATTATCCGCAAATTGGAGGATCTCCTACGCTCGATGTGCGACTATCCTCCATCACCACCGTCTTTTCACCAGCAAAGGAGAACTGAACGCATGGGTATGGGCACTCCCCTTGGCAACTGCCAAGCTTGGGAGAGGTGCCCCGGTATCGTATCACCATCACACTCCTATCTTTACCGTTTTTCTTAGTTCGATCCTTTTGGTAATATCTTGACCTAGTAGAATAAAGTTTTAGTGTGATTTAGTTTTGAGTTTTGCCTTATGATCCTTTTATGTAATCGAGTCTGTGAGCTATATATAATAAAGATTAGTGTTGAGTCAAAGGCTTGATTGTCTTGGCATGATCTTAAAAGAAAAAGAAAGAATAAAAAGAAGTAAAGAGATCATATTGATCTTATGGAGAGTAATGACTTCACATAAAAAGAGTATGATGAATAAAAGTTGTTGAGAGTTCACAAACATAGTTTTGGTCATTGTTGCAATTAATAGGAAGTAATAAAGAAAGAGAGGTTTTCACATATAATATACTATCTTGGACATCTTTTATGATGTGAGCACTCATTAAAGTATGACATGCTAAAGAGTTGATGTTGGACAAGGAAGACAGATAATGGGTTATGTTTTCTTATATCCAAATAAAGTATAGTGTCATGGACCATCCAACATGTTGAGCTTGCCTTTCTCCTCATGCTAGCCAAATTCTTTGCACCAAGTAGAGATACTACTTGTGCTTCCGAATATCCTTAACCCAGTTTTTGCCATGAGAGTCCACCATATCTTACCTATGGATTGAGTAAGATCATTCAAGTAAGTTGTAATGTTGCTTGCAATAAAAATTGGTTTTTAAATATGGTATGATCTATTAGTGTGGAGAAAATAAACTTTATACAATCTTGTGATATGGAAGCAAATAAAAGCGACAGACTGCATAATAAAGGTCCATATCACAAGTGGAAATATAAAGTGACGTTCTTTTGCATTAAGATTTGTGCATCCAACCATAAAAGCACACGACAACCTCTGCTTCCCTCTGCGAAGGGCCTATCTTTTTACTTTTGTCTTATACCTTTTGCAAGAGTCATGCTGATTCTTCACCTTTCCTTTTTACATTTTATCCTTTGGCAAGCACATTGTGTTGGAAAGATCCTGATATATATATCCAATTGGGATGTAAGTTAGCATGAATTATTATTGTTGACATTACCCTTGAGGTAAAGGTTGGGAGGCAACACTATAAGCCCTATCTTTCTCTCTGTCCGATTAAAACTCCATACCCATAAGTATTGTGTGAGTGTTAGCAATTGTGAAAGACTAAATGATAGTTGAGTATGTGGACTTGCTGAAAAGCTCTTATATTGACTCTTTCCGATGTTATGATAAATTGCAATTGCTTCAATGACTGAGATTATAGTTTGTTGGTTCTCAATGAAGTTTCTGATTCATACTTGACATTGTGAATAGATTATTACTTGAGCATAAGAAATAATATGACAATATCCTTATATGTTGCTGTTATAAGAATGATCATGATGCCCTCATGTCTGTATTTTATTTTATCGACACCTCTATCTCTAAACATGTGGATATATTTATCGTTATCCGCTTTTGCTTGAGGACAAGCAAGGTCTAAGCTTGGGGGAGTTGATATGTCCATTTTGCATCATGCTTTTGTATAGACATTTATTGCATTATGGGCTGTTATTACACGTTATGTCACAATACTTATGCCCATTCTATCTTATTTTACAAGGTTTACATGAAGAGGGAGAATGCCGGCAGCTGGAATTCTGGGCTAGAAAAGGAGCAAATATTAGAGACCTATTCTACACAGCTCCAAAAGTCCTGAAACTTCACGGAAGCCATTTTTGGAATTAATAAAAAATACTGGCGAAAGAATCCACAAGAGGGGGCCCACACCCTGGCCACGAGGGTGGGGGTGCGCCCTACCCCTGGGTGCGCCCCATACCTCGTGGGCCTCTGGCAGGCCTCAGGTGCCCATCTTCTGCTATATGAAGTCTTTCGTCCGAGAAAAAAATCATAAGCAAGCTTTCGGAAAGAAACTCCGCGGCCACGAGGCGGAACCTTGGCGGAACCAATCTAGGGCTCTGGCAGAGCTGTTCTCCCGGGGAAACCTCCCTCCGGGAGGGGGAAATCATTGCCATCGTCATCACCAACGATCCTCTCATTGGGAGGGGGTCAATCTCCATCAACATCTTCACCAGCGCCATCTCCTCTCAAACCCTAGTTCATCTCTTGTATCCAATCTTTGTCCCAAAGCCTTAGAGTGGTACCTATAGGTTGCTAGTTGTGTTGATTACTCCTTATAGTTGATGCTAGTTGGTTTATTTGGTGGAAGATCATATGTTCAGATCTATTATGCATATTAAGACCCCTCTGATTATGAACATGAATATGATTTGTGAGTAGTTAGGTTTGTTCCTGAGGACACGGGAGAAGTCTTGCTATAAGTAGTCATGTGAATTTGGTATCCGTTCGATATTTTGATGAGATGTATGTTGTCTCTCCTCTAGTGGTGTCATGTTAACGTTGACTACATGACACTTCACCATTATTTGGGCCTAGAGGAAGGCATTGGGAAGTAATAAGTAGATGATGGGTTTCTAGAGTAACAGAAGCTTAAACCCTAGTTTATGAGTTGCTTCATAAGGGGCTGATTTGGATCCATATGTATCATGCTATGGTTAGGTTTAACTTAATACTTGTTTTGTAGTTGTGGAATGCTTGCAATAGGGGTTAATCATAAGTGGGATGCTTGTCCAAGTAAGGACAACACCCAAGCACCGGTCCACCCACATACTAAATTATCAAAGTAACGAACGCGAATCATATGAGCATGATGAAAACTAGCTTGACAATAATTCCCATGTGTCCCCGGGAGCGTTTTCCTTCATATAAGAGTTTGTCCAGGCTTGTTCTTTGCTACAAAAAGGATTGCGCCACCTTGCTGCACCTTGTTTACTTTCATTACTTGTTACCCGTTACAAATTACCTTATCACAGAACTACCTGTTACTGATAATTTCAGTGCTTGCAGAGAATACCTTGCTGAAAACTACTTATCATTTCCTTCTGCTCCTCGTTGAGTTCGACACTCTTACTTATCGAAAGGACTACGATAGATCCCCTATACTTGTGGGTCATCACCTACCCCCTTGGGCGCTGACGGAGTCTTGGACTAAGGGGTCCTCGGGCGTCCGGCCTGTTGGCCATGGGCCGAACTGATGGGCTGTGAAGATACGAAGACCGAAGACTGCACCCGTGTCCGGATGGGACTCTCCTTGGCATGGAAGGCAAGCTTGGCGATCAAATATGTAGATTCCTTTATTTGTAACCAACCTTGTGTAACCCTAGATCCTCCCGGTGTCTATATGAACCGAGGAGTTAGTCCGGAGGTGAGGGAGAATCATTACCATAGTCATACAGGTTAGACTTTTAGGGTTTAGCCATTACGATCTCGTGGTAGATCAACTCCTGTAATACTCATATTCATCAAGATCAATCAAGCAACAAGTAGGGTATTACCTCCATAGAGAGGTCCCGAACCTGGGTAAACATTGTGTCCCCTGTCTCCTGTTAACATCGACGTTAGACACACAGTTCGGGACCCCCTACTCGAGATCCGCAAGTTTTAACACCGACATTGGTGCTTTCATTGAGAGATCCACTGTGCCGTCCCTTAAAGGTTTGATGGCCCCTTCAATCATCAGCGACAATGCTGTCCAAGGCGAGACCTTTCTCCTCAGACAGATCTTCGTGTTCGGCGGCTTCGCACTGCGGGCCAACTCGCTTGGCCATCTGGAGCAGATCGATAGCTACGGCCCTGGCCACCAGGTCAGATTTGGGAGCTTGAACTACGTTGTGGACGTCCATGGAGATTTGATCTTCGCCGGATTCGTGACCACGGCAACCACCCCTGGTCACCTCGATGAACATGACCTAAATCTGTCATCGGACCGCATCCAGGAGACAGCTCCTGTAACCGCTCTGGCCTTAGATCCAGAGCAGACTGCGCCATCCAAGGACGGGAAGCTCAACCCCGCCACGGAGGCCACAGATTCCCTGGCGTCGGGGCCGCACATAGACTTAACCTCACATGATACCTATGCCACTAGAACTCCAGACTCATCTCTGGTCATAAGTTCTGAACCATGTGAGCCCGTGGACGCCGAACTTGATCGTTTATCGATCTTCGAATTCAGCGCCGCAGACATCTTCCAGCACTTGCCTTTGGGCGATGTGCTAAATTCATTAAAGAACCTGTCCTTGGCGGGGGACTCACACCCAAACTATGTTCGGTTCGAACTAGGGGCTGATGATGGAGAATTTTGCTTCCCACCCACCACCCACTTCATAGCCACTGTCGAGGACTTAACCAACATGCTTGATTACGGCTCTGAAGACATCGACGGTATGGATGACGATGCCGACGAGGAGCAGGGCCAAAACCCGCCATTCACTGGAGGATGGATGGCCACTTCTTCGTATGATGTGTACATGGTGGATACACCCAAAACAACCAACGACGGTGACAAAGAAAACCCAGTTGAGAATAAACCTCCTGTGACACATCACAAACACCGGCGTCCTCGTCGCGGCTCTAAGTCACGTAATTCAAAAGACAGCAATACTGGCACTGGAGAAAATAATACTCCGGACGATGCAGAAAACAATGAAGACCTAGTGGAGGGAACATCCGAACAGGAGGAACAAGAAAACGGGCAAGTCAGCCCCGACGAACAGGCCATGCCCAACGACTCAAAGGACGGTAGTTATCATCCGCTCTCCGAGGATGAGGAAATCCTCAGCAATGAGGATTTCATCATGCCCGAAGAACCTCTCGAGCAGGAGCGCTTCAAGCGCCAGCTAATAGCCACCGCAAGGAGCCTGAAAAAGAAGCAACAGTAGCTTCAAGCTGATCAAGATCTGCTCGTCGACAGGTGGACTGATGTCCTAGCAGCCGAGGAATACAGCCTCAGACGCCCAACCAAGAGTTACCAAAGCGCAGATTGCTACCTCAGTTCGATGAGGAGGCAGCGGAGCCCATACCTCCCTCGCGTAATGCGGCTGATCGACCACTACGCGGTCGGGATAGTGTGGCGGACCGACCACCACGCAGTCGGGATAAAATGGCAATTCGGGCCGAACAACAGCCCGCCCCACCGCCACGCAAAAATAGAGACAAAACATCTCGGGGTCATACAAACGACCTTCGGCAGGACCTGGACAGTAGAGTAGGATATACCAGATCGATCTACGGATCGCGGAGGACGTCCCTCAACACGCGATGATGGCTACCTATTCTGGCGTGACAAACATAGCCACGCCCAGGCCGATAACCGCAGACGGACCCCATCGGAGCTACGTCGCGATGCGGCCAGATATAGAGGCGCCGCACACCGTCTTTGCTTCACTGATGAAGTAATGGATCATGAATTCCCCGAAGGGTTCAAACCCGTGAATATCTAATCGTACGATGGAACAACTGATCCCGCGGTATGGATTGAGGACTTTATCCTCCACATCCACATGGCCCGCGGAGATGATCTCCACGCCATCAAATACCTCCCACTAAAGCTTAAAGGGCCAGCTCAGCACTGGCTAAACAGTCTGCCTGAAAATTCTATTGGCAGCTGGGAGGACTTGGAAGAGGCCTTCCTCGACAACTTCCAAGGTACATATGTCTGGCCACCAGACGCTGATGACTTAAGCCACATAGTTCAACAGCCTGGGGAGTCAGCCAGGAAGTTCTGGACTAGGTTCCTAAATAAAAAGAACCAGATCGTTGACTGTCCGGATGCCGAAGCCCTAGCGGCCTTTAAACATATCATCCGCGACGAATGGCTCGCCCGCCACCTCGGCCAAGAAAAGCCAAAATCCATGGCAGCCCTCATGGCACTCATGACCCGCTTTTGCGCGGGTGAGGATAGTTGGTTGTCCCGTAGTAAAAACACAGTAGCAACGGCGAGCTCCGACGTAATAGACACAAACGCCGAAGCAATGGCGATAATACCAATGACACTATAGTCAACGCCGGATTCAGCGGTTCCAAGTCCGGCCAGCGGAAGAAAACGTACAAAAGAAACAATCAGGGACCATCCAGCTTGGACCGCATACTTGATCGTCCGTGCCAGATACATGGCACCCCAAACAAACCAGCCAATCATACCAACAGAGATTGTTGGGTTTTAAAGTAGGCCGGAAAATTAAACGCCGAGAATAAGGAAAATGGATCGCAAAGCGAGGACGATGACGAGGAGCCCCAGCAACCGAACATAGGGGGACAGAAGAAGTTTCCCCCTCAAGTCAAAACAATGAACATGATATATGCCACACACATCCCCAAAAGGGAGCGCAAGCGCGCACTCAGGGACATCTACGCGATAGAGCCAGTCGCCCCAAAATTCAATCCATGGTCGTCATTCCTGATCACCTTTGATCGCCGGGATCACCCGACTAGTATCCGTCATGGTGGTTCAGCCGCGCTTGTCCTTGACCCAATCATTGATGGATTTCACCTGATGCGCGTCCTTATGGACGGGGGTAGCAGCCTCAATCTGCTCTATCAGGATACAGTGCGCACAATGGGCATCAACCCATCATGGATCAAACCCACAAAGACTACCTTCAAAGGAGACTTACCAGGTGTAGAGGCCCGCTGTACGGGCTCAATCACATTAGAGGTTGTCTTTCGATCCCCGGACAACTTCCGAAGCGAGGAGTTAATCTTCGACATCGTCCCCTTTCGCAGCGGCTATCACGCACTGCTCGGACGGACCGCATTCGCTTGATTCAACGCGGTGCCACACTATGCTTATCTCAAGCTCAAGATGTCCGGTCCACGCGGCATCATAACAGTAAATGGAAATATGGAACGCTCCCTCCGTACAGAAGAGCAAACCGCTGCCCTAGCAGCAGACATACAGAACGACCTTCTCAAGCAGAACCTTAATTCGGTTGCCGAGCCCCCGGACTCCATTAAGAGGGTCCGAACTATTCTGCAGCAGGATAGCTCGGCTCGTCAGGAGCTCAACTAGCAATTTGGCATTCGTCTCAGTCCCGATCAAGTGGTGACATTCATACCGCATGTACATAACTACGCCCTCAAAATCCCATAGGCATCGACAGAGGAATAGCTAGCGTGTACGGCTCAACCGACACCAGATACACACATACGTTCACCTTTCCTTTTTTCCTTTTTGAGGTCTCAATCCTGCATGCCCCATCTGATGGCCTGATCATTGGTCCTCTTGAAGGACAAACACACCAAGACGGCTAGAAACACAGGCATATGAGGGACTTTCTAGGTGGTCTCATTAACGATCACTCTACCTGTTTTTCAGGGCCCACATGCAGCTTTCCCTTGGTTTTGGCATGTTAAATAGCCTGTTGCCTCTCACACTATTTGTATCAATGCGCATTGACGTATTAATAAAATCGCAATGAAAGCAATTCGCGGCCCAAATTCTGTGGCCCTAGCTCACTACTTTTGCTCCTTGTTTATTTTCCTTTTTCTATTCACAACCTTATTAGTTAACACCCGTATACTCTGGTACATTTCATATTTGCCAGGGGCTTCATAGTGCCCCGCACTATGGTGATACGTCTCCAACGTATCTATAATTTATGAAGCATTCATGCTATATTACTATGTGTTTTGAATGATTATGGGCTTTATTATACACTTTTATATTATTTTTGGGACTAACCTATTAACCGGAGGCCGAGCCCAGATTTGCTGTTTTATGCCTATTTCAGTATTTCGACGAAAAGGAATATCAGACAGAGTCAAAACGGAACGAAATCAACAAACCCACCTGATGGACTTGGACTCCACGTCAGAAGATACGGGAGGTGCTCACGAGGGTGGGGGGCGCGCCCTCCCCCCTGGGCGCGCCCCCCTGCCTCGTGGGGCCCCCGTAGCTCCACCGACGTACTCCTTTCACCCATATATACCTACGCACCCTAAAACTTCCAGAACAAAACCTAGATCGGGAGTTCCGCCACCGCAAGTCTCCAGAGCCACGAAAAACCAATCGGGACCCCTTTTCGATACCCTGCCGGAGGGGGGATCCATCTCCGGTGGCCATCTTCATCATCCCGGCGCTATCCATGACGAGGAGGGAGTAGTTCACCCTCGGGGCTGAGGGTATGTACAAGTAGCTATGTGTTTGATCTCTCTCTCTCTCATGTTCTCTCTCGTGTTCCCTCTAAGGCACGATCTTAATGTATCCCGAGCTTTGCTATTGTAGTTGGATCTTATGATGTTTCTCCCCCTCTACTCTCTTGTGATGAATTGAGTTTCCCCTTTGAAGTTATCTTATCGGATTGAGTCTTTATGAGAACACTTGATGTATGTCTTGGTGATCAACTTGCGGGTTTCGTGACATTGGGAACCTATGCATAGGGGTTGGCACACGTTCTTGATTCTCCGGTAGAAACTTTGGGGCACTCTTTGAAGTACTTTCATGTTGGTTGGATAAATCTGAGATTGTGTGATGCATATCGTATAATCATGCCCACGGATACTTGAGGTGACAATGGAGTATCTAGGTGACATTAGGGTTTTGGTTGATTTGTATCTTAAGGTGTTATTCTAGTAAAAACTCCAGGGCTGTTTGTGACACTTATAGGAATAGCCCAACGGATTGATTTGAAAGAATAACTTTGAGGTGGTTTCGTACCCTACCATAATCTCTACGTTTGTTCTCCGCTATTAGTGGCTTTGGAGTGACTCTTTGTTGCATGTTGAGGGATTGTTATATGATCTATCTATGTTATTATTGTTGAGAGAACTTGCACTAGTGAAAGTATGAACCCTAGGCCTTGTTTCCTATCATTGCAATACCATTTATGCTCACTTTTACCACTTGTTACCTTGCTGTTTTTATATTTTCAGATTACCAAAACCTATATCTACCATCCATATTGCACTTGTATCACCATCTCTTCGCCGAACTAGTGCACCTATACAATTTTCCATTGTATTGGGTGTGTTGGGGACACAAGAGACTTTTTGTTATTTGGTTGTAGGGTTGTTTGAGAGAGACCATCTTCCTCCTACGCCTCTCGCGGATTGATAAACCTTAGGTCATCCACTTGAGGGAAATTTGCTACTGTCCTACAAACCTGTGCACTTGCAGGCCCAACAACGTCTATGAGAAGAAGGTTGTGTAGTAGACATCAAGCTCTTTTCTGGCGCCGTTGCCGGGGAGGCTAGGTAAGTGAAGGTATATCTTTAGATCTTGCAATCGAATCTTTTTGGTTCTTGTTTTAGCACTAGTATAGTTTATAAAAGAAAACTACCGAAAAAATGGAATTGAGTTTGTCTCATACGCTTCATCTTTTTAATATCTTTCGTGAGTATGATGGAAAGGATAATTGTGCTCAAGTGCTAGAAGAAGAAATCTCTAAATTGTTTGGCACTAAATCTTTGAATGATGATCATGATTGCAATGTTGTTAGTATGAACTCCTTGAATATCCATAGTACTATCGATGATTGCTCTAGTCATGATGAAAATATCTCTCATAAGCATGTCAACTTTTGTGGAGTGCATGTTTGCATGAACACACCAAATAAAGAAGATATATATTGCAAGAGGCATAAGTACTTAGAAACCAAATTGTTGCAAGAAGAGCTAGATGAATGTGCTGAAAGATTCAATATTTTTCGTGCCCCTTGTGAACTTTGCAATGAACATGGTCATTTAAAGCTCCGATGCTATTTGTTTCATGATCAAGTCGTGTCCAAATATTGTGATAATTTGATTACCCTTGAGCATCATAAAGAACTTAGCCTTCTTTTGGGTTATGAAGAAATGAAACGTATAACTGAGGGTATTCCAAAATTTAATCCTGATAGATTTCTTGATTTTGATCTAGAAAAGATTTATATGTATTGTCCGGTGAATTGCATTGAAAATCCATATATTGCCAATTACATAAAGAAAACAAAACAAATAGAAGATGAAGAGAATACTAATGAAAGGGAAGAGACTTCCCAATCTCCTCCTATTATTTCTTATGATGAATCAGGTAACGAGGAGGAGCTTTCTATTCAACCAATCTCATCAATAAGGAGCTCAAAGAGGAAGGTTGAACCTACACATAATGTGAAGAAGAAAAAGAAAAGAAGGAGAAACAAAGGTAAAAAGGTATCCCTTCCAAAGGATGTTGCTCCTACTACTTGTGATAATGATAATTGCTATACTATTGGTGCTATCCATACTATTAATGATAGAGTGATTATGCTTATGATATGAAAAGGCCCAAGCTTGGGGAAGCTATGTTTGATGAGAATGACATATTTGAGAATATATTTGCTGAAATTAATGTTTGTCCCAATCTTGGGGATGCTACGTTTAGTGAAGAAGATATTTTTAGTCCCCCAAGCTTTGATGAGCAAATTTATTATGATGAAAGCATGCCTCCTATCTATGATGATTATTGTAATGACACGTATGCTTTAAAGAATAATGATAAACATGAAACTTGTCATCTTGATCTTAATTTTCAATCACATGATAGTTATTTTGTTGAGTTTGCTCCCACTATTATTCATGAGAAGAATTTTGCTTATGTGGAGAGTTGTAAATTTTCTATGCAAGTAAATCATGAAAAGAATGCTTTAGGTGCTGGTTATATTGTTGAATTCATTCATGATGCTACTGAAAATTATTATGAGGTAGGAACATATGCTTGTAGGAATTGCAATAATATCAAGTTTCCTCTCTATGTGCTTAAAATCTTGAAGTTATGCTTGTTTTATCTTCCTATGCTTGTTGATTATTGTTCCCATAAGTTGTTTGCTCACAAAATCCCTATGCATAGGAAGTGTGTTAGACTTAAATGTGCTAGTCATATTCTTCATGATGCTCTCTTTATGTTTCAATTCTTATCTTTTATGTGAGCATCATTGAAATCATAATGCCTAGCTAGGGGCGTTAAACGATAGCGCTTGTTGGGAGACAACCCAATTTTATTTTAGTTTTTTGCTTTTTGGTTCTGTTTAGTAATAAATAATCCATCTAGCCTCTGTTTAGATGTGGTTTTGTGTTTTAATTAGTGTTTGTGCCAAGTAGAACCTATTGGATCTTCTTGGATGATAGTTATTTGATCTTGCTGTAATTTCCAGAATCTTTGCGCTCAGTGCCCGAATTGTTAAAAATCACCAGAACGTGATAAAATACTGATTCCAGTTTCTTATGATCAATAAACAAAATTTCTAGGTCGTCCTATTTTGGCTTATTTTTTGGAGTTCAGAAGTTTGCGTTAGTTACAGATTACTACAGACTGTTCTGTTTTTGGCAGATTCTATTTTTCGTGTGTTGTTTGCTTTTTTTGATGAATCTATGGCTAGTAAAATAATTTATAATCCATAGAGAAGTTGGAATACAGTATATTTAACACCCATATAAATAAAGAATGAGTTAATTACATTACCTTGAAGTAGTCTTTTGTTTTCTTTCGCTAACGGAGCTCACGAGATTTCTGTTGAGTTTTGTGTTGTGAAGTTTTCAAGTTTTGGGTAAAGATTTGATGGACTATGGAATAAGGAGTGGCAAGAGCCTAAGCTTGGGGATGCACAAGGCACCCCAAGGTAATATTCAAGGATAACCAAGAGCCTAAGCTTGGGGATGCCCCGGAAGGCATCCCCTCTTTCGTCTTCGTTCATCGGTAACTTTACTTGGAGCTATATTTTTATTCGCCACATGATATGTGTTTTGCTTGGAGCTTCATGTCATTTTCGTTAGTTTTTGCTTGCTGTTAGTTAGAATAATGTTTTGCATCTTTAGTTTCAATAAAAAAGTCAAGGATAGCCTTTGCCATGCTTATTTTGCAAGTATGCATGTTGCTGTTTGAAAACAGAAAGTTTACCGCTGTTGCAAAAATTACTTAGAAAAGTAAGATAGTGGTATAATGTTGAATCTTTTTGCATATTGAGCTCTGATAAATTTATTACAGTGGGAATTTTAGTTCATAATTTTTGGAGTTAGGGAAGTATGATGAATCTTGCATTCTTTACAGACTATACTGTTTTGACAGATTGCTGTTATGGTTGCATTGTTTGCATATGTTTGCTTGTTTAATGATTCTATTTAAGGATAGGAGTATTAAATATGCAGAGGCATTTAGTATGCAATGTTGAATAATAATTTTATTGATTTTCTACAGTAGAAAATGATAAGGTTTTGCATTGGTTTATACTAACCTATCTCACGAGTTCTTGTTGAGTTTGTTGTGAATGAAGCTTTTGATAAAAAGAGAAACCATGAGAGGAATTAAGGAGACACAAAAGTTCAAGCTTGGGGATGCCCAAGGCATCCCAAGATAATATTTCAAGAAGTCTCAAGCATCTAAGCTTGGGGATGCCCCGGTAGGCATCCCACCTTTCTTCTTTAACAACTATCGGTTAGTATCGGTTGAGCCTAAGTTTTTGCTTCTTCACATGAGTTGTGCTATCCTTGCAATGTAATTTTATTTTGTTTTGCTTGCTGCTTGAATACAATACCAAGATATGAAATTCTTAAATGGGAGAGAGTCTTCACATAGTTGCATAATTATTTAGCTACTCATTGATCTTCACTTATATCTTTTTGGAGTAGCTTTCCATTTACTCGTGTGCTTCACTTATATCCTATGAGTAAATGGTTGAATAAGTTGAATGCCACAAATCTGAAATTATATATGTTTCATTTGCTTATCCCATGGGGAGTAATGACTTCACATCTAAGATGTAGAGGTTGTAAATTTATTGACAGTTAGCAAGCATTGTATTAGTCATTTGAACAATTCATGAAAGAATATTGAAGGAAGAGAGATTTCACATATAAATATATTATCATAGACATATTTTATAATTGTGAGCACTCATTAATAATGACATGCTAAAGAGTTGATGTTGGACAAGGAAGACAACGTAATGGGTTATGTTTTCTCGCATCTCAGTTAAAGTATATTGTCATGGATCATTCAAACATGTTGAGCTTGCCTTTCCCCCTCATGCTAGCCAAAATTCCTAGCACCAAGTAGAGATACTACTTGTGCTTCATATCCTTAAACCCAGTTTTGCCATGAGTGTCCACCATACCTACCTATATGCGGTATTTACCTGCCGTTCCAAGTAAATTTGCATGTGACAAACTCTAAACCTTCAAATCATAATCTGTTTTGTATGCCCAAATTGCTCATGTAGCAACTAGGGGCTGTCAGTGTCTTCCATGCTAGGTGGGTTATTCTCAAGAGGAGTGGACTCCGCTCCTCATTCACGAGAAAGTGGCGGTAACCGGGATGCCCAGTCCCATGATCCAAAAAGATCAAAGCAAATCAAAATAATTAAACAAAACTCCCCCAGGATTGTTGTTAGTTGGAGGCACTCATTGTTTTGAGCAAGCCATGGATTGATGCTTGTTGGTGGTTGGGGAGTATAAATTTTTACCATTTTGTTTGGGAACCGCCTATAATGTATGTAGTATGGAAGATATTGGGAACTCTTGGTTGTTATGTTGACAATGAGATCATACCTCTCAAAATTATTTATCTCTATTTTAAAAATTGAGCTCTGGCACCTCTGCAAATCCTTGCTTCCCTCTACGAAGGGCCTATCTTTTACTTTATGCAAGAGTCAAGGTGATCTTCACCTTTCCCTTTTTCATTTTATCCTTTGGCAAGCACTTCATGGTGGGGTGATCCTGATATATATATCCAATTGGATGTACGTTAGCATGAACTATTATTGTTGACATCACCCAAAGGTGAATAAGTTTGGAGGCAACATTATAAGCCCCAATCTTTCTCTGTGTCTGATTAAAACTTCATAACCACAAGTATTGCGCGAGTGTTAGCAATTGTAGAAGACTATATGATAGTTGAGTATGTGGAGTTTGCTATTCCTGAAAATAAGATGAATTGCAATTGTTTTGATGACTAAGAATGAAGTTTGCTAGTTTTCAAGAATGTTTATGGTCTATGCGTTGATATGTGAATTGCTTGCCACTTTATCGTGAGAAGTTTTATGAGATGAATTACTGTTATGACATATAATCATGCTAGAAAAGGTGATTGAAATTATCGTTGATCAAACTTGTGCACCTCTAGCATTCACACTTCATAAATTCTTTCTTTATCATTTACCTACTCGAGGACGAGTAGGAATTAAGCTTGGGGATGCTGATACGTCTCCAACGTATCTATAATTTATGAAGCATTCATGCTATATTACTATGTGTTTTGAATGATTATGGGCTTTATTATACACTTTTATATTATTTTTGGGACTAACCTATTAACCGGAGGCCCAGCCCAGATTTGCTGTTTTATGCCTATTTCAGTATTTCGAGGAAAAGGAATATTAGACGGAGTCAAAACAGAACGAAATCAACTGGAGAAGTTATTTTTGAAAGGAAACCCACCTGATGGACTTGGACTCCACGTCAGAAGATACGGGAGATGCTCACGAGGGTGGGGGGCGCGCCCTCCCCCCTGGGCACGCCCCCTGCCTCGTGGGGCCCACGTAGCTCCACCGACGTACTCCTTTCACCCATATATACCTACGCACCCTAAAACTTCCAGAACAGAACCTAGATCGGGAGTTCCGCCACCGCAAGTCTCCAGAGCCACGAAAAACCAATCGGGACCCCTTTCCGATACCCTGCCGGAGGGGGGATCCATCTCCGGTGGCCATCTTCATCATCCCGGCGCTATCCATGACGAGGAGGGAGTAGTTCACCCTCGGGGCTGAGGGTATGTACCAGTAGCTATGTGTTTGATCTCTCTCTCTCTCGTGTTCTCTCTCGTGTTCCCTCTAAGGCACGATCTTGATGTATCCCGAGCTTTGCTATTGTAGTTGGATCTTATGATGTTTCTCCCCCTCTACTCTCTTGTGATGAATTGAGTTTCCCCTTTGAAGTTATCTTATCGGATTGAGTCTTTATGAGAACACTTGATGTATGTCTTGGTGATCAACTTGCGGGTTTCGTGACATTGGGAACCTATGCATAGGGGTTGGCACACGTTCTTGATTCTCCGGTAGAAACTTTGGGGAACTCTTTGAAGTACTTTTATGTTGGTTGGATAAATCTGAGATTGTGTGATGCATATCGTATAATCATGCCCAAGGATACTTGAGGTGACAATGGAGTATCTAGGTGACATTAGGGTTTTGGTTGATTTGTATCTTAAGGTGTTATTCTAGTAAAAACTCCAGGGCTGTTTGTGACACTTATAGGAATAGCCCAACGGATTGATTTGAAAGAATAACTTTGAGGTGGTTTCGTACCCTACCATAATCTCTATGTTTGTTCTCCGCTATTAGTGGCTTTGGAGTGACTCTTTGTTGCATGTTGAGGGATTGTTATATGATCTATCTATGTTATTATTGTTGAGAGAACTTGCACTAGTGAAAGTATGAACCCTAGGCCTTGTTTCCTATCATTGCAATACCGTTTACGCTCACTTTTACCACTTGTTACCTTGCTGTTTTTATATTTTCAGATTTCAAAAACCTATATCTACCATCCATATTGCACTTGTATCACCATCTCTTCACCGAACTAGTGCACCTATACAATTTTCCATTGTATTGGGTGTGTTGGGGACACAAGAGACTTTTTGTTATTTGGTTGTAGGGTTGTTTGAGAGAGACCATCTTCCTCCTACACCTCTCGCGGATTGATAAACCTTAGGTCATCCACTTGAGGGAAATTTGCTACTATCCTACAAACCTATGCACTTGCAGGCCCAACAACGTCTACAAGAAGAAGGTTGTGTACTAGACATCATATGGCAACAGAGTCCGAACACTTCTTATAGTATAGTTCGGCACCCCGAATTTAGCACTATATGCACTGGCTCTGAATCATGTCTTTGGTCAATTGTTGGGTTGCCCGACTCCTGTGCTTACTACCTTACATTCCTCTATATCAGCTAGGGTAGTAAAGGGAGAACTACTGCGATTGTGCCCTGGTTCATCCAGATGAGCACCTTAGTAGAGAAAGCCGAAAACTGACTGTCATGATACGGCGAGAGCTGGTCAGCTCTTCGGAGGTTTCAAATCGCTAGAGGTTTTCCCCGCATTACGTGATGAATCGGTCTTTATCCGATCAGGTGTTTACAAGATCCCCCAGTTTGGCCTTCCGAATACTAGGGGTTGCGCCTAAAATTTTATTATCAAACTCCTATGGCTAAGTGAGGGTGATAAAGCATTATAGTCGATTGCCTTGTTCATTGTGTTAAACACCTCCTTCAAGGAACAAATAAATGGATCAAGAGTGTTTAGATTCCATCCCGAACACCCCCGTATTACCTACGTGGGGGCTGAAGCCGATGACTGGCCAACTCTCAGATTTAATAAAAATGGCTGCACAGGAGGTAAAAATCTAACACAAAGCATTATATTACATAAATTATCTTTGTTCCATAATACAGGGTGAGAGAAAATATGAACGTATTCATTCAAAGATCACGTCTTCCGCACAATGCTCCGCAACAATGCGGGACCCCTCCAAGACATCTACAAAGTATCGCTCGGGTGTGCGGTGCTCCTTGCCCTCAGGCGGCCCCTCGGTCGCTAACTTGACGACGTCCATCTTAGCCCACCACACCTTGACATAGGAGATGGCCAGACGCGCGCCCTCGATGCAGACGGACCGCTTGACAACGTCCAGCCAAGGACAGACATCCACCAGCCGCTTCACAAGGCCGGAGTAACTGCCGGGTATAGCTTCGGCTGGCCACAACCGGGTTATTAAATCCTTCATGGCCAGTTCGGCCACCCTATGCAGCTCGACCAGCTGTTTCAGCTGATCGCTAAAGGGCACCGGATGTTCTGTGTAACGCCCAACGATGCGGCTATATCTCCCACGTGTCGAGGCACGACTTGGAGGCACAACCGCATGGTGGTTTTGTCGCAAGAAGGGTCATCTTCACACAATCCCATGTAATGAACAAGAATGGGATAAAGAGTTGGCTTACAATCGCCACTTCACACAATACATAAATTAAACATACATCATTCAGAGTACAATCAAGGTCCGACTACGGAACCAAAACAAAAGAAGACTACCCCAAATGCTAGATCCCCGATCGTCCCAACTGGGCACCACTACTGATCATCAGGAAACGAAACATAGTAATGACTAAGGTCCTCATTGAACTCCCACTTGAGCTCGGTTGCATCACTTGCACTGCATCGTCGGCACCTGCAACTGTTTTGGTAGAATCTGTGAGCCACGAGGACTTAGCAATCTCACATCCGCGAGATCAAGACTGTTTAAGCTTATGGGTATGAAAGGGGTAATGTGGTGGAGCTGCAGCAAGCACTAAGCATATATGGTGGCTAACATACGCAAATGAGAGCGAGAAGAGAAGAAACGCACGGTCGAGAAGCTAGAAAAAATCAAGAAGTGATCCTGAAGCTACTTACGTTCAAGCATAACACAATACCGTGTTCACTTCCCAGACTCCGCCAAAAAGAGACCATCATGGCTACACACGCGGGTGATGCATTTTAATTAAGTCAAGTGTCAAGTTCTCTACAACAGGACATTAACAAATTCCCATCCGCCACATAACCGCGGGCACGGCTCTCGAAAGTTTATACCCTGCAGGGTGTCCCAACTTAGCCCATCACAAGCTCTCACGGTCAATGAAGGATATTCCTTCTCCCAGGAAGACCCGATCAGACTCAGAATCCCGGTTACACGACATTTCAACAATGGTAAAACAAGACCAGCAAAGCCACCCGAATGTGCCGACAAATCCTGATAGGAGTTGAACATATCTCATTCTCAGGGCACACCGGATGAGCAGTCTGTACAACTAAAACCAACCCTCAAGTTTCCCCGAGGCGGCGCTGCAAGGGGCTCTAGTTTGGACCAACACTGAGAGGAGCACTGGCCCGGGGGTTTAAAATAAAGATGACCCTTGAGTCCGCAGAACCCAAGGGAAAAAGGCTTAGGTAGGCAAATGGTAAAACCAAGGCTGGGCCTTGCTGGAGGAGTTTTATTCAAGGCGAACTGTCAAGGGTTTCCCATAACACCCAACCGCGTAAGGAACACAAAATCAAGGAACATAACACCGGTATGACGGAAACTAGGGCGGCAAGAGTGGAACAAAACACCAGGCATAAGGCCGAGTCTTCCACCCTTTACCAAGTATATAGATGCATTAATTAAATAAGAGATATTGTGATATCCCAAAATATCCATGTTCCATCATGGAACCAACTTCACCTTCACCTGCAACTAGCAATGCTATAAGAAGGGCTGAGCAAAAGCGGTAACTTAGACAAACAACGGTTTGCTAGGAAAGGATGGTTAGAGGCTTGACATGGCAATATGGGAGGCATGATATAGCAGGTGGTAGTTAGCGCGGCAAAGCAATAGAGCGAACGACTACCAAGCAAAGATAGAAGTGATTTCGAGGGTATGGTCATCTTGCCTGAGATCCCGAAAGGAAGAAGAACGAGTCCATGAAGAAGACAAACGGACGTAGTCGAACGAATCCTCACAACTCCGGAACGAAACCGAAGCTAACGAGAGAAGCAACCCGGAAGAAGCAAGCAACATAGTAAACAACCATCACATAAACATGGCATGATGCGAAACCAAGTATGATGCATGTCCGGTTTAAACAGGCATGGCATGGCAAAGTGCACAAACAATACTACAACTTAAGTGGAGCTCAATATGCAACGAGTTGCATTTTGACGAAACACAACATTCAAGTTATTTAGTTCGCTCTTGTTTATGTACCCAACAATATTAAATGTTATTCAACATGGCAAGGGGTGAAGCATAAATAAACTATCTATTTATGCAAGTTTAAATGAGGCCGAAAATAACAAACAACAATTCTGGAAAATCCCCATATGCATATAGCAATTTAAAGAAAACTACAATTTTAAATGTTGTTAACATGATGCGGATGACATATGCAAGTTTATTCAATTTAATGAAAATATTGACTTGAGCATGTTATGAAGCATTTGGTCACCATGACGAAATGAAAGGGTGCCACGATGTGACGCCCCCGATTCAATCGTACACTAATCATGCACGCAAATGTGTACGATCAAGATCAGGGACTCACGGGAAGATATCACAACACAACTCTAAAACTTAAATAAGTCATACAAGCATCATAATACAAGCCAGGGGCCTCGAGGGCTCGAATACAAGTGCTCGATCATAGACGAGTCAGCGGAAGCAACAATATCTGAGTACAGACATAAGTTAAACAAGTTTGCCTTAAGAAGGCTAGCACAAACTGGGATACAGATCGAAAGAGGCGCAGGCCTCCTGCCTGGGATCCTCCTAACTACTCCTGGTCGTCATCAGCGGGCTGCACGTAGTAGTAGGCACCTCCGGTGTAGTAGGGGCGTCGTCGACGGTGGCGTCTGGCTCCTGGACTCCAGCATCTGGTTGCGACAACCAGAAAGAAAGGAAAGGGGAAAAGGGGGGGAGAAAGCAACCGTGAGTACTCATCCAAAGTACTCGCAAGCAAGGAACTACACTACATATGCATGGGTATATGTGTAAGGAGGCCATATCGGTGGACTGAACTGCAGAATGCCAGAATAAGAGGGGGATAGCTAATCCTGTTGAAGACTACGCTTCTGGCAGCCTCCGTCTTGCAGCATGTAGAAGAGAGAAGATTGACGTCCTCCATGTATCATCTTCAAGTAGCATCTCCAAGTAGTATCTCCAAGTATCATCTCCAAGTAGCATCGCATAGCATAATCCTACCCGGCGATCCTCCCCTCGTATCCCTGAGGGAGAGCGACCACCGGTTGTATCTGGCACATGGAAGGGTGTGTTTTATCAAGTATCCGGTTCTAGTTGTCATAAGGTCAAGGTACAACTCCAAGTCGTCCTGTTACCGAAGATCACGGCTATTCGAATAGATTAACTTCCCTGCAGGGGTGCACCACATAACCCAACACGCTCGATCCCATTTGGCCGGACACACTTTCCTGGGTCATGCCCGGCCGCGGAAGATCAACACGTCGCAGCCCCACCTAGGCAAAACAGAGAGGCCAGCACGCTGGTCTAAACCTAAGCGCACAGGGGTCTGGGCCCATCGCCCATTGCACACCTGCACGTTGCGTGGGCGGCCGGAAGCAGAACTAGCCCCCTTAATACAAGAGCAGGCTTACGTTCCAATCCGGCGCGCGCCGCTCCATCGCTGACGTCTGAAGTGCTTCGGCTGATACCACGACGTCGGGATACCCATAACTACTCCCGCGTAGATGGTTAGTGCGTATAGGCTCGTAGCCAATTCAAATCAAATACCAAGATCTCGTTAAGCGTGTTAAGTATCCGCGAACGCCGAACAGGGCCAGGCCCACCTCTCTCCTAGGCGGTCTCAACCTGCCCTGCCGCGCCGCCTCAAAGATCCACTCGCGGGTGCTCTTCGAGCTGACCCGACTTTAGCCACCATCTGTATAGTATGTATGTATGTATGTATCATATATACCCGTGATCACCTCCCGAGTGATCACGGCCCAATAGTATAGCAAGGCAGACTGACAAGAATGTAGGGCCAATGGTGATAAACTAGCAACCTATACTAAGTATTTAGGATTGCAGGTAAGGTATCAACAGATGTAGCGACAATGTCAGGCTATGCATCAGAATAGGATTAACGAAAGCAGTAACATGCTACACTACTCTAATGCAAGCAGTATAGAGGAGAATAGGCGATATCTGGTGATCAAGGGGGGGGGGCTTGCCTGGTTGCTCAGACAAGGAGGGGTCGTCGGTGACGTAGTCGTCCACAGGGGCATCAGCATCGTCACGGGGGCTACCGGAGAGAAGTGGGGGGGAGAAACAGTAAATACATAGCAAGCAAGTGCATAACAGGTCAACAAGCAGAGCTAGACGTGTTCTAACGCGGTATGAGGTGATACCGGTGAAGGGGGAAACATCCAGGAAAATATCCCCGATGTTTCGTGTTTTCGGGCAGAGGAGCCGGAGGGGGAAAATTGCGAGTTTGATATGTTAGGGGTCCGTGGCGGACAAAGGACTGCGTATCCGGGTTCGTCTCGTCGTTCTGAGCAACTTTCATGTTGAAAATATTTTAATCCGAGTTACGGATTAAAAGATATGATTTTCTAAAGATTTTATTAATTTCTGGAATTTAATTAATTATTTAATTAATTCGAAAAACGGATTTATGACGTCAGCATGATGTCATGCTGACGTCAGCAGTCAACCGAGTTGACTTGGTCAACCTGACATGTGGGTCCAGTGGGACCCACCTGTCATTCTCTGTTTAGGTTAATTACAGATTAGTTAATTTAATTAGTGATTAGGTTAATTTAATCAGGATTAGTTAACTTAATTAGTTACTTAATTAACTAATTAATATTTTAATTATTTTAATTATTATTTATTTATTTTATTTAATATATTTTTTTTATTCCTCTTTTTTTCCTTTAAACATTCAGGGGGTGGGTCCCCACTTGCCATTGGCCCGAGGGGCCTATGCGGGTCGGGCGATGGGGCGCTCGAGGTGCCCGACCCGGGCGAGGGCCAGCGGGCACAGAGGGGCGCCGGGCGCCGGAGATGGCACCGGCGAGGCCACATCGGGGCTAGGCGGCGCGGTGGAGGGTGCACGGGACGCAGGGGGAGGCAGGGCATGAGCGGGTGGAGTTGGCCGCCAGTGGCCAGAGTGGGGCGGCGGAGTACGGGCGGCGGTGAGCGCGGGCGCGCGCGTCGGGCGTGGCCGGCGCGGCGAGGGCGGCCCGGAGCGTGAGCTCCGGTACGCGGGCGCTGCAGGGGGGGGGAAAGGACGACGCCGGCGACAGAGAAAGAGAAGGAGGGAGCTCACGTCGGGGAGTAGGGCACGGGGCAGCGGGGGGTGAGGGGGTGACGGGGACGACGGCGGAGAGGAGCAGTCCGGCGAGGGGGTCCCTGGCGGCGGGGCGGCGTCGAGCGGCGACGGCAGTGGTAGTGACGTAGGGCGGCGAGGCACCGGGGCGATGGCGTCGGGGTCGCCGGGTTCGATCCCCCCTTCCCGATTCAGATCAGGCCGGGGAAGAGGAGCGAGAGGGGGGAGGCGAGCCAGCGACGGGCGGCGGCGGCTCCAGATCGAGCGGGAGAGGGGCGGAGAGCGTAGCGGGGAGGGGCGAGTGGGGATCGTGGGATGGGGCGACGGGATCGGGGGCGAGCCCGATCCAGCTCGTGGGGGCGACGGGAGGGGGAGTGGGAGGTGCTGCGGGTGGGGCTAGGGTTCGGTGGGGAGTCGGGGGGGGGGGGGGGGTTAAGGGAGTGAGGGGGCCGGATGGGCCGGGCCGGCTGGGCCGTTTGGCCCAGTTGGCCAGGGGGGTTTTCCCCTTTTTTTTTTCTGGTTTTGTGTTTTCTCTTCTTTTATTTATTTTCCTTTTGTTTTTATTTTACTTTCTTTTAAGTTTACTTTTTACTTAATATTAAAATGATCCCTAAATTAGTAATACCATGAAACCCACTGCCACAAAAGGTTTTATCCCAAGACAGTTTAGTTTAGTATTTTATTTATTTATAAAAGCATTTAGATATCGGTTTTGCTACTGTTTTATTCATTTTAGATTATTTAAACATTTTATAAAAGTGTGGTTTCTCCACCATAATTACCTATGCATTATTTGGTTCACTCCGAACATTTAAATTTTAATATTTGAAAACTTTTATTGTTTGCTCGATTTTGAATTTGAAATTCGAACTAGGTTCCGAACTAACACGAGTTTATCCACAGTAACCGAGGTGACATGGCATCATTAGCGGGGATTACTGTAGCTTAATTACCCGGGCGTCACAATTCTCCTCCACTACAAGAAATCTCGTCTCGAGATTTAAGAGGTAGAGTAAGGGGGGAGGTCTGGTAACGAATCTAGCGGGACTTCTCATCCTAGCTTTCTCTTCTCGAAGAGGCCGGTCCAATACATTGATGTCTTCATTTCGCTGCTTTAGGTCATGAAGATGAAGTCGGCGTCCTTTCTTCGGGAATTCCATCGGGGAAGGTGGTGGGAAGTAACTCTCGAATTGAAACTTAAGAAAGTATCGAGAGCACAGTAAGGAGGTATCATGAGAAGTTTCAAACGGATAGGCAAGCGTTTGATGCCTAATTAGAAGGTGAAAGGGGTTCAGAGCAACGAGAATAAGTATTGCGTCTGATACCAGAATTGATGATCTCATCGGTAGGTGGCTCATGAATTTCATACGAGTCCACGCGCGAGGAATAACTTTGGAAACATGAGGGTGTACAGGAGAGTCAGGTTTCGATCCTGTGGAACTGTGGGTTATGGGCCCACCATGTGGTTTTATTATTATTATTAATTTTATTTAATAGGAGCAGTGACATCTTTCACGGTCATGATAGCAAGGCATGTCAGAGAGTACCATGTCAGTTATGTCGGCAACAACGTTGGTACCAAGGGCGAGGGACGAAGAGAACCATTTTCCTGCTCGTTGAACGAGGCGGACCAGTAGGCAAAGTTCTCGTCCATCGGTGGTTACCGGAATGTTTTCAACAATAGTAACAGGGCCTTGCCGGCAGAGTTGTACAACAAGGTGTTTACATAAGCAGGAAAATATTACTTCTCAGATCATATAGATCACAAGAAAGGTTAAACCAACAATGGAAGGAAAATATGATCATCAGATTAAACAAACAATGGAAAGGAAAATGTGTTTAAACACATATTTCAGGGGTATATCCTTCCCAATGACAAGCAGAGCATGATATCCATGACAGGATATAAAGTAGAAAACCATTTAGGTAAGGGGGAAGGAATCTCATGATATTACCCATACAACGGTGTTAGGATAAGTGATAAATAAAATTTAGCATCGTGCTTCAAATGTTCCTGGTGAAAATCGGAGTACCATTGACATGCTTCGAGATAGCATTGACATGGTCTTCAAGCAAAAGGTCAGACTCTAGATAAACGAAGGATTCATCAGGAACAACTTATAGAATAAGTCTTACCATTTCCTCATGGAAGAATAGATAACCTTGCTAAAAGGAAACTATAACAATAGGGCCTCCGCCCAGGGGAGGGGGGGTGCTAGGCATGACATCATGTTACCGGGTCATCAAAGGATCAACATCATAACTCTTGGAAAATGTCCCAACCATCATATCCGACCAAGATTCAGATCCGATTGGTGTCATGATACCCCAGACTCAGGATGTCCGAGAAGAAAAACTGCGGCACATATCAACGAAATGACATCGTAAGATTCTCGGGAAATGAACTATGGGAGTGGGTTCCTGAAACAATAGTACATCATTAAACCAAGGAGAGGACAAGGAGGTGTCTGGTGAACTCAACGGCAATTCACCGAGATTCCCAAAAGATGGATTTCCACCATTAAGTGAACAAGGAGATAACATTTGTCAGATCAAATGATATAAGGAAGTATGCTCGAGGAAAACATACACAATTAATCATTGGTTGAAAGGTGCGCCCGAAATGTGGATTGGGTTGCACGACCAATGTCAGAATGGTGATTCAATTAGCGAAGGACTTAGAATGAACTATCGCCCATTCACTTCAAAGCAATAGGGTTGCTAGGAGTTTGGAATTCACACGTCATAGCTCCATTGTCGGTATTCCGGTTGAAATCAATACGGGGACCAAGGAATGAACGAAGATGGCAAGAAGTATTATGATATCAAGAATTATTAAGAGGTGGTGAAATTCTCACCACATTCTTGACAAAAGAGATGGTAATACTTCCGAGGTAAGGAAGATCAACTGCTGGGTAGCAGTGATCTCAAGGTTTACACAAAACACGAACAAGTTGTGTTGAACGGAAGGCAATAAAGTGGTCGATGAGAACAGGAATCATCGAGGGGCAAGGATGGTATTACCCATCATGAATTCAATTGAATTCTTGGAAGAGCTCAGAATGTTGATGATCACGACACCTTTGTCGCGAGAGTTCATGAAGAAGTAATCGATCGGTAACGACATCAAGTCAAGTAATGATGAAGTGAAAGGTTATTGGAACCAAGGGTACGACACAAACTCGAAACCAAGCTTGTTGTTCAAGGCGAAATGATATGACGATGAGGATCGACGTAAGGTTAGTTCATCGTCGAAATTTGGTGCTCCGAGAATAAGGACCAGGTAGCACAGTTAGAATCGTCACGACAATGATATAGCCAAACAGGCTAGGAATGGCGTGATCGGGTACAAACTCGTACTTATAGAAGCTTACTAAAGAGTTGTTGAACCGAAGAGCGGACTCGGTTCAGTTATCGTGTCTTTGAGTGTTCAATAATTCAGAGCCCGCGAAAAATTGGAATCAGTGGGAAGGTAGCACTTGATGAAGAACTCATAAAAAGTTATGCAGTTCCATGATAATCTCGAGATACCAGGGGGGTAATACTCGACACAAGATCAAAGTAAAGGTTGGACTGGTGTATTGATCCATAGAATACAATTGTTTTAACTTGTCCGAGAAATGAGATCAAAGAAGAACAATCATGGTCGGAACCACGGTTGCAAAAGGCCAGATCCTAGATATAGGATGAACTTTTACCAAAGGAATAATTTATTTAAGAGAAGCTTTAATGATAAGATCTACATCGTGTCCATGGGCATGAACACAAGTTCAAGGTCGACTCCCACTTCTCCAATGCATAACCTTTCATTCACTTCTCACGTTCGATGAAGTTGCAGCGTTGAAATTTTATCTGGTGAAGCACCAGAAGAGTATGACTCGTGAAAACTTTCGGGTTCACACGGTTTAGAGAAGGCATATGTTCAACCCATATGGGCTTCTTAGAAACATATACCACAAGTTTCAAGAGTAAATAACACAAGCCCGAAAGCAGAGCATGGTTGGCCAAGCAGAGGATACAACTTAACAAAGGCATTATGTATCAGGGGAAGAACTCACAAGGTGATCAAATGTGTAGGACACTGTCGGATAACAATCCAACAAAGGACTTGATGGTCCACAAAGGATCTGATACGAGTATCGGTACTCAACTAGAGGAAGAAGAATGCAAGGAGATCAGATTATAGAAACAACTGACTAACTCAATTGTCAAATGCAAAGGAATTATGATTTCCAAATCAAGGGATCAGAAGCAATGCTCTGATTAGGGATGGATAAGTTGAATAGCCTTAGGGTACAATCAACGACAATTGGATTGGTCGAGAACCAATTCCAGTTAAAAGAATGGAAGCTCAGCCGGAAAGGTAATTTATAAGGATCAATGATGATTGCGTGTATTCGCAACATATTGAGTCAACAGACTCAAAATGATAATGACAAGGAATGTCAATAAGATTTCTATACTTATGGGATTAATCATAATGAAAGCAAACAGGAAATTCCAGAGCAATAGGTTGCTGAGGATTTTCGGAATATCGGGTGGTATTTCGAAGGCTTTTGTGTAACACACGAACAACTGGGGGATGAGCGGATACTCGATAAGTGCGAGAAGTAACCGTAGGGGTATTCAAGTGACAAAGAACAGCAAGGCAGTAAGCTCAAGGGATTATCGAAACAACGACGAGTTTTTCAGGGTATCATGTAATAACAAGACCACTGGGGATGAATGTAAGAATAACAATTGCAAGTAGTTATCCATAAGGGTTTGCGGTGGAGGGTGAATTGCAAACGCGATGTACACAAGTTCTCGGGTTAACAGTGGAGAGTATCTTCAGGGTCTTCTGGTGCAGCAGACGATCATTAGTAATAAGGGGCTCTCCGGGTGAAAGTGATAACGAGATCCTAATGTTAGATTTAGTAAACTTCATTTAACCCGAATAGTAGAGAGATCAGAGTCCCAGAGTATAGGTCGAGGAGTAAAAGATCCTACTACCACCCGATGGCGACGTGGGCCCGTAAGGCACACAGCCAAGTTAGTAAAAGTTTTTGCAATGTCTAGACTCGACTTCGGCCAAGGAGTGTGGAAGGGGGATTCCTACAGGCAGTCGGCTCTGATACCAACTTGTGACGCCCCCGATTCAATCGTACACTAATCATGCACGCAAATGTGTACGATCAAGATCAGGGACTCACGGGAAGATATCACAACACAACTCTAAAACTTAAATAAGTCATACAAGCATCATAATACAAGCCAGGGGCCTCGAGGGCTCGAATACAAGTGCTCGATCATAGACGAGTCAGCGGAAGCAACAATATCTGAGTACAGACATAAGTTAAACAAGTTTGCCTTAAGAAGGCTAGCACAAACTGGGATACAGATCGAAAGAGGCGCAGGCCTCCTGCCTGGGATCCTCCTAACTACTCCAGGTCGTCATCAGCGGGCTGCACGTAGTAGTAGGCACCTCCGGTGTAGTAGGGGTCGTCGTCGACGGTGGCGTCTGGCTCCTGGACTCCAGCATCTGGTTGCGACAACCAGAAAGAAAGGAAAGGGGAAAAAGGGGGGAGAAAGCAACCGTGAGTACTCATCCAAAGTACTCGCAAGCAAGGAACTACACTACATATGCATGGGTATATGTGTAAGGAGGCCATATCAGTGGACTGAACTGCAGAATGCCAGAATAAGAGGGGGATAACTAATCCTGTCGAAGACTATGCTTCTTGCAGCCACCGTCTTGCATCAAGTAGAAGAGAGTAGATTGAAGTCCTCCAAGTAGCATCTCCAAATAGCATCTCATAGCATAATCCTACCCGGCGATCCTCCCCTCGTATCCCTGAGGGAGAGCGACCACCGGTTGTATCTGGCACTTGGAAGGGTGTGTTTTATTAAGTATCCGGTTCTAGTTGTCATAAGGTCAAGGTACAACTCCAAGTCGTCCTGTTACCGAAGATCACGGCTAATTCGAATAGATTAACTTCCCTGCAGGGGTGCACCACATAACCAACACGCTCGATCCCATTTGGCCGGACACACTTTCCTGGGTCATGCCCGGCCGCGGAAGATCAACACGTCGCAACCCCACCTAGGCAAAACAGAGAGGCCAGCACGCCGGTCTAAACCTAAGCGCACAGGGGTCTGGGCCCATCGCCCATAGCACACCTGCATGTTGCGTGGGCGGCCGGAAGCAGAACTAGCCCCCTTAATACAAGAGCAGGCTTACATTCCAATCCGGCGCGCGCCGCTCCGTCGCTTGACATCTGAAGTGCTTCGGCTGATACCACGACGTCGGGATACCCATAACTACTCCCGCGTAGATGGTTAGTGCGTATAGGCTCGTAGCCAACTCAGATCAAATACCAAGATCTCGTTAAGCGTGTTAAGTATCTGCGAATGCCGAACAGGGCCAGGCCCACCTCTCTCCTAGGCGGTCTCAACCTGCCCTGCCGCTCCGCCTCAAAGATCCACTCGCGGGTGCTCTTCGAGCTGACCCGACTTTAGCCACCATCTGTATAGTATGTATGTATGTATGTATCATATATACCCGTGATCACCTCCCGAGTGATCACGGCCCAATAGTATAGCAAGGCAGACTGACAAGAATGTAGGGCCAATGGTGATAAACTAGCAACCTATACTAAGTATTTAGGATTGCAGGTAAGGTATCAACAGATGTAGCGACAATGTCAGGCTATGCATCAGAATAGGATTAACGAAAGCAGTAACATGCTACACTACTCTAATGCAAGCAGTATAGAGGAGAATAGGCGATATCTGGTGATCAAGGGGGGGGGGGCTTGCCTGGTTGCTCAGACAGGAGGGGTCGTCGGTGACGTAGTCGTCCACAGGGGCATCAGCATCGTCACGGGGGCTACCGGAGAGAAGAGGGGGGAGAAACAGTAAATACATAGCAAGCAAGTGCATAACAGGTCAACAAGCAGAGCTAGACGTGTTCTAACGCGGTATGAGGTGATACCGGTGAAGGGGGAAACATCCAGGAAAATATCCCCGGTGTTTCGTGTTTTTCGGGCAGAGGAGCCGGAGGGGAAAATTGCGAGTTTGATATGTTAGGGGTGCGTGGCGGACAAACGGACTGCGTATCCGGGTTCGTCTCGTCGTTCTGAGCAACTTTCATGTTGAAAATATTTTAATCCGAGTTACGGATTAAAAGATATGATTTTCTAAAGATTTTATTAATTTCTGGAATTTAATTAATTATTTAATTAATTCGAAAATGGATTTATGACGTCAGCATGATGTCATGCTGACGTCAGCAGTCAACAGAGTTGACTTGGTCAACCTGACATGTGGGTCCAGTGGGACCCACCTGTCATTCTCTGTTTAGGTTAATTACAGATTAGTTAATTTAATTAGTGATTAGGTTAATTTAATCAGGATTAGTTAACTTAATTAGTTACTTAATTAACTAATTAGTATTTTAATTATTGTAATTATAATTTATTTATTTATTTAATATATTTTTTTATTCCTCTTTTTTTTAATCATTCAGGGGTGGGTCCCCACTTGCCATTGGCCCCAGGGGCCTATGCGGGTCGGGCGATGGGGCGCTCGAGGTGCCCGACCCGGGCGAGGCCAGCGGGCACAGAGGGGCGCCGGGCGCCGGAGATGGCACCGGCGAGGCCACATCGGGGCATCACCGGGCTAGGCGGCGCAGGTGGAGGGTGCACGGGACGCAGGGGGAGGCAGGGCATGAGCGGGTGGAGTTGGCCGCCAGTGGCCAGAGTGGGGCGGCGGAGGACGGGCGGCGGTGAGCGCGGGCGCGCGCGTCGGGCGTGGCCGGCGCGGCGAGGGCGGCCGGAGCGTGAGCTCCGGTACGCGGGCGCTGCAGGGGGGGGGGGAAGGACGACGCCGGCGACAGAGAAAGAGAAGGAGGGAGCTCACGTCGGGGAGTAGGGCACGGGGCAGCGCGGGGGTGAGGGGGTGACGGGGACGACGGCGGAGAGGAGCAGTCCGGCGAGGGGGTCCCTGGCGGCGGGGCGGCGTCGAGCGGCGACGGCAGTGGTAGTGACGTAGGGCGGCGAGGCACCGGGGCGATGGCGTCGGGGTCGCCGGGTTCGATCCCCCCCTTCTCGATCCAGATCAGGCCGGGGAAGAGGAGCGAGAGGGGGGAGGCGAGCCAGCGACGGGCGGGGCGGCTCCAGAGCGAGAGGGGAGGGGCGAGTGGGGATCATGGGATGGGGCGACGGGATCGGGGGCGAGCCCGATCCAGCTCGTGGGGGCGACGAGAGGGGGAGTGGGAGGTGCTGCGGGTGGGGCTAGGGTTCGGTGGGGAGTGGGGGGGGGGGTTAAGGGAGTGAGGGGGCCGGATGGGCCAGTGGGCTGGCCGGATGGGTCAGTGGGCCGGCCGGCTGGGCCGTTTGGCCCAGTTGGCCAAGGGGGTTTTCCCCTTTTTTTTCTCTGGTTTTGTGTTTTCTCTTCTTTTATTTATTTTCCTTTTGTTTTTATTTTACTTTCTTTTAAGTTTACTTTTACTTAATATTAAAATGATCCCTAAATTAGTAATACCATGAAACCCACTGCCACAAAAGGTTTTATCCCAAGACAGTTTAGTTTAGTATTTTATTTATTTATAAAAGCATTTAGATATCGGTTTTGCTACTATTTTATTCATTTTAGATTATTTAAACATTTTATAAAAGTGTGGTTTCTCCACCATAATTACCTATGCATTATTCGGTTCACTCCGAACATTTAAATTTTAATATTTGAAAACTTTTATTGTTTGCTCGATTTTGAATTTGAAATTCGAACTAGGTTCCGAACTAACGCGAGTTTATCCACAGTAACCGAGGTGACATGGCATCATTAGCGGGGATTACTGTAGCTTAATTACCCGGGCGTCACACACGACGATGATAACGGACACGGTGCCACGGCAATGTTCCGATTCCGACAACTCGTTGAGATATCGGTGCAAAAGAAGCAAGTGTGCGGATGTGCGGAGCATGCTAGAGATGGTGGGGTGATCCCGATTACCGGGTTCCCACGGGTCGACGACATGGCAAACGAGGAGGAACGTGCAACGTCAATCGCATACGGCGAAAACATGCGGTTCATCTCATACAACAAACATGCATTTGGTCCACGAGCGGTCGTTCCGGCGGTTATACCTTCGAAGTGTGCATTCGGGATGGTTCGGTGTCGGTGTCAAAACCGGCGGATCTCGGGTAGGGGTTCCCGAACTGTGCGTCTAGGTGGATGGTAACATGAGACAAGGGACATGATGTTTTTACCCAGGTTCGGGCCCTCTCGATGGAGGTAAAACCCTACTCCTGCTTGATTAATATTGATGAAATGGGTAGTACAAGAGTTGATCTACCACGAGATCGGAGAGGCTAAACCCTAGAAGCTAGCCTATGGTATGATTGTTGTGATTGTGTCTTACGGACTAAACCCTCCTGTTTATATAGACACCGGAGGGGGCTAGGGTTACACAGAGTCGGTTACAATGGGAGGAGATCTACATATCCGTATTGCCATGCTTGCCTTCCACGCCAGGGAGAGTCCCATCCGGACATGGGACGAAGTCTTCAATCTTGTATCTTCATAGTCCAACAGTCCGGCCAAAGGTTATAGTCCGGCTGTCTGGATACCCCCTAATCTAGGACTCCCTCAGTAGCCCCCGAACCAGGCTTCAATGACGATGAGTTCGGCGCTCAGATTGTCTTCGGCATTGCAAGGCGGGTTCTTCTCCAAATTCCGAATACCTGTTAAATAGTGTCCGGCTTCTTGTAAATGTTGCGCTCCTTGGCTTCCACGCCCAATAATGGCCACCTTCCACATGTCAAGCGAATGTGAAGAGCCAGGGTGTTTTTACACTTACCCCCTAGCTATGCGAATGAGCTGTCTATTAAAGAGACGACGATTCAGATCCAAACCACACCATCCTCCCTTAGCGAGCATTCATCGGAGCGCACCCGAAAGCAATCCATTCCATCATGGCCAGTCGACGTAGCTCGTCCTATCGTTCCCCCAGCCCCAAGCCCGGAGATTGGGAGAGGTGTTCCGTCCCGCACGGCCAACTAGTGAAGCTTCAGACCCAGGGATTTCGCCCCCCAGCGTATATGGTCCCGGTTCGAGCCGGGCTCGCCACCTACAATGGCGGAGAGCTTTCCCAATCCCTCCAAGGGAGAGCGGGTATGCCTCATCCCTTATTTGATAAGAGGACTTGGATTTCCAATTCATCCGTTTCTCTGGGGGCTCCTGGAGTTCTACGACCTCCAGTTACACTGCCTTACCCCTACCTCCATACTACATATCGCGGGCTATGTAGCCCTTTGCGAGCTGTTTTTGGGTTGCGAGGCTCATTTCACACTATGGAAGAAGTTGTTCTGCCTTGTGCCCCGTTCTCAAAGGGGGTCAGTATATCAAGTGGGCGGAGCCGAAGTATGGCACATCGTTGGGACCGGATATCTATCCGGAACCCCGAAGAAGTCGTCCGAAGACTGGCCTTCAGAATGGTTTTATATAGAAGACGTCCCTCTTCCGGATCCTATTCAGATCGGCCTTCCCGAGTTCAATAATGCTCCTTTGAAGAAGCGCCTGAGCTGGCGTCCACGGAGCCCCCAGGAGGAAGATGACAGAGACGTCCTTTACCTGATGAGCCGGATAAACTTGTTGGCTCACTCAGGACTGACCATATGATCGAAGTCATGGCCATATGCATCATGTGGGGGGGGGGGTGCAGCCGCTTCAATATTGAGGCCACCCCATGTGGGATTTCAACGGGGAGGATGACGCCACCCGCTGCGGCCGCAAGGGGCCGGACTCGACTGCCGCTTTGGCAAAAATCTTGTCCGGTTTGTTCAAGGGAGAAGAGGAGGAATTCCTCCGCGTCAATCCACAGGGTAGATTTTCCATGTACAATCCTCCAAGCTGGGTAGGTCAACACTTTCTATGCCCATTCGTTTCGTATTCCCATAATTAAGCATTTTTCTTCGCGAATTCCTCGCAGGAGCTGCATAAGGCTGTAAGGGAGATCAGCAGCCCACCTCCACAACCAGAGGATCCTGAACGGTCCCTTGACCAAGCTTTCCAAGAGGATCCAGATATATCCGTGGAGCTGATAGATGGGGTATTCTACCAATTAAGTAGTGATAATGCCTTGGTAGCCATTATGGCCGATTACCCTGGGCTGCTCCCAGCTTCACAGGTGACTGAGACCGAAGTCCTAGTATTTTGAAAAGGATTCGTCCCTGCGCACTTTGCTTATCGTATGGAAATGGTGTTTTACAGGGGAGGCCCTCGAGATGCCGCGCCGAACTCGCGGCGACTAGCCTACAAGGGACTCCGAGGCCGGATAGGATAAAAAGTAAAGCGGTCCGGACGGAGACGCCGGTGCAGAGGTATGATGCAACATCTCATCCCTGATTGGTGTCTTTAAAGACATAATGACGCCCGTGTTCCCCAGAAAGAAGAACGCTCGCCGGACTATATTCGACGAGTGCGCCAACCGCGCTTCAACCAGCCGAGCTCCAGGGCCGGACATGGAAGCGGAAGCGGAAACAAGGCGCGTGCAGGATGTTCCTCCGACAGAGGATGCGGATAGAATATCCGCTACAAATTCTAAAGTGGAGAGCGCCATGAACCATTGGCATCGCCGAGCCGTTCTCCGTGACGCTTGCTTCTCCCAGGAGGCATTTGATGCCTTCAACTCAGGAGATGCGTAGCTCCGTGCTGCTCACAATGGTCTAGCCAGAGCCACGGACCAGTATGTAAAGGGCATACGGGTGAGAAAATTTGATAATTATATATATCAGTAGCCCCTGAGACTTGAAACCGTTAGAATAACTGATTTAAGGATCATTTGTTATGCAGGTTCTTACAGAAAATAATACCCAATTGTCCGAAGAGCTTGAAGAGTGCAAAGCCCAACTTCAGGCCGTACTGGCCACAGAAGAGGAGTCCAAGAAGACCCCCTCTAGTAATACATATTTAAAATGATAGATACCATATAGAGTGCGGCATATGTGCAAATCTGACAACAAATATTGCAGATGACGCCGAAGGAAATCCAGATGAGCAACATCACTTACGCCGGCTAAAGGCCGGCGAGAGCGTGCTTACGAGGGTTAGGCAGGACAAAAATAATCTCTAGGATGCCAACACCCAGCTGGGTGTGGAACTAAAGGATGTTCGTGCCCAACTGTCGGACTCCGTGAAGGAGAATCAGTGGCTTCGACGCGGCATTTTCAGTAAGTGCTTGAACGAACTTGTTAAAAAGAGTTCGGCGAAGAAGCCGGCTAACAGAGTTATGTCTGTAGGTATGCTGACGGGTCGTCCCGCGGATGAGATGCCCGGGTGTGCGGGTGATCTTCTACCAGAGCTGTCGCAACTGCACGAACAAGTTCGGCAGGTGATGCGAAGTGTTGCCCAGGCCTTATGGCCGTCCGTCTCCCTGCCTAAAGGCCTTGGAGAGCTTGCGGAGAAGCTTAAGGGAGCACGGCGACGCTTCCGATTATGGAAGATATCGGCCTGCCATCAAGGTGCCAGGGAAGCCTGGGCCATGGTGAAGACGCGGTATACCAAGGCTGACCCAAACCACATGGCCGAGGTCGGACCTGTGGGGCCCAATAGGAAGGAGATCCCCGTGAGCTTAGTGTATGGGCAAGTAGAATTGGCCGCAAAGTATTCCCAACAGGACTGTAGACTAGACAGCTTGTTGGATGGTATAGAAGAGGAATTTAGCCTGTCAAATTGACTATGTAATTTAAAGTGACATGTATAATGCCTTCTAGCCAGATTGTAGATCATTTGTCATGGCGGACCTTTTCGCTTCAACCTCGGGACCCGATAGTCCGGAGTGTATCCGAATACCCTCTCGGTTATGTAAGAACCGGGGCATGCATGGAGACCAGGCGTAGGGTCATTAGTGCTTGAACAGACAAGTGCCCAACTAGTTATGTTATATTACATGGTTAGTAAGAAACATCTTCCAGGGAGAATAGTTCTGTTAGGGGTTCCTTTCCCTGGGACGCATGCCCTAAAGTGCATGTCTGGACTGCGAAAAGAGACGCAAGAAAAACATCTGGGGGCACATGTATAAATAAGTAAAAAATCATCTTTTGTTCACCAACCGAATATTCCCTTAAGAACGCTAGCTTTCGGCTTCACCCAGTCTGAGGTACACATCCGGCTGACCCGACAGTAACAATCGCAGAGGTGCTCCCCTTATGCCCTAGCCGAATTAACGGGAACGTAGGGCATAAATACAAGAGCCAGGCAACCCAGCTTGGCCAAAACTTAAGTCATATCGATGCATATAATGGTGAATAAAAGGTACATGCGGAAGGATGACACATGTGCTGGGCATGAAGCCCGTATAAATAAATAAGATTCTGTGAAAGAAGCCCCCAAGTATAATGAGCGCGGATAGCGCGTTAATTGTGCACAAACAAGGCACAAATTGGCCCTTAAAGGCTGTGAGAGAAAATAAGGGGAGAAGGAGAGAAATAAAAGACAGATAGTGTATAAAAAATGGACAGAGGAAGGAGACGAACACAGAGTCCGGCGCTAGGCATAGAATCTTCGGAGTCTGGCCGCGTTCCATGGGTTCGGCTCGAGTCGATTATCCGATGCATCCCTCAGACGGTACGCTCCACCAGTCAGAACTTGGTCAGTAATGAAGGGACCCTCCCATTTGGGCTTGAGTTTGTCCTTTTTCTTCTCCGGCAGGCGTAGAACTAACTCACCAACATTATAAGTTTTGGCCCGTACTTCTCTGCTTTGGTATCTTCGAGCCTGCTGTTGATAGATTGCGGAACGGGCTTTTGCCACGTCTCTCTCCTCCTCGAGGGCGTCCAAACTGTCCTGCCGATTGAGCTCGGCTTCTCTTTCTTTGTACATGCGCACTCGAGGTGAGTCATGAATTATGTCGCAGGGCAGAACCGCCTCTGCATCGTATACCATAAAGAATGGTGTGTATCCAGTAGTGCGATTCAGCATGGTCCACAGCCCCCAGAGTACGGAGTCGAGCTCCTCTACCTAGTGCGTGTTAGATTCCTTTAGGGACCGCACTAATCTGGGTTTGATACCGCTCATGATAAGACCATTTGCTCGCTCAACTTGACCGTTAGCTTGTGGGTGATAGACGGAAGCATAATCGAGCTTGATGCCCATGTTTTTGCACTAGAGTTTTACCTCGTCGGCCGTGAAGTTTGTGCCGTTATCTGTGATGATGCTATGGGGGACACCATAACGGTGTACAACCCCGGATATAAAGTCTATCACCGGTCCAGATTCGGCCGTTTTAACAGGTTTGGCTTCTATCCATTTGGTGAATTTATCCACCATGACCAGCAAGTATTTTTTCTTGTGGGTTCCCCCTTTAAGGGGTCCAACCATGTCGAGCCCCCAGACCGCGAAGGGCTAGGTAATGGGGATTGTTTGGAGGGCGGTGGGTGGCATATGGCTTTGGTTTGCAAAGAGCTGGCAACCAACGCTGCGTTGGACTAAGTCCTAAGCGTCTGCCCGGGCCGTCGGCCAATAAAAACGTATACGGAAGGCCTTGCTTACAAGGGCCCCGGCTGCAGCGTGGTGGCCGCCGAGTTCGGCGTGAATTTCTGCCAGAAGCTTCCGCCCTTCCTCTTCGGAGATGCACCTTTGAAGGACTCTGGTGGTGCTTTTCTTATAAAGCTCTCCCTCATGGACCTTATAGGCTTTAGATCGCCGCACTATGCAACGTGCCTCATTTTGGTCCTCGGGGAGTTCCTGCCTAGTTAGGTAGGCCAGGAGTGGTTCTGTCCACGGGGCGATGACGGCCATTATAACGTGGGCTGAAGATGTTATTTCGATGGCAGAGCCTCCAATTATGTCAGAGTGTTCGGTATCTGGCATTGCGGTTAGGTCCGGGCTGTTATTGCCTGGTTCTCCTTCCCATACCACGGATGGCTTGAACAGCCTCTCCAAAAAGATGTTAGGGGGACCGCATCGCGTTTTGCACCGATGCATGCGAGGACATCTGCCGCATGATTGTTTTCCCGGGCTACATGGTGAAATTTGAGCCCCTCGAACCGAGCTGACATTTTTAGGACGGCGTTGCGATAGGCCGCCATTTTCGGATCCTTGGCATCAAAGTCTCCATTTATTTGGGATATTGCAAGGTTCGAATCCCCCCGCACCTCTAGGCGTTGAATGCCCATGGATACTGCGATCCGGAGACCATGTAAAAGGGCCTCATATTCGGCTGCGTTGTTGGAGTCCGTATACATTATCTGGAGTACGTATTGAACTATATCTCTGGTTGGGGACGTCAAAACGATGCCAGCCCCCAGACCAGCCAGCATTTTGGAGCCGTCGAAGTGCATGATCCAGTTGGAATACGCGCCGTACTCTTTAGGGAGTTCGGCTTCCGTCCATTCGGCGACAAAGTCGGCCAATACTTGCGACTTAATGGCTTGCCGCGGCTTGTAAGTTATGTCAAACGGGAGGAGCTCAATGGCCCATTTGGCAATCCAGCCCGTGGCGTCGCGGTTGTTTATAATATCATTAAGTGGCACTTCTGAGGCTACTGTTATCGAACACTCTTGAAAGTAGTGTCGCAGCTCCGCCATTTTAATTTGGTGGTAGCCAGAGTATGTGCAACGCCCCGGATTCGATGCGCCAGGTGTCTGCCAGTTATTCGCCGTCATTGCCATGTCATTTGCTTGCGTGTTGCATTTTACCATGGCATCATGTGCATCTCATTTTTCATACATGTTCGTCTCATGCATCCGAGCATTTTCCCCGTTGTCCGTTTTGCAATCCGACACTCCTATGTTCCCCGGCGCCCCCTTTTACCTCTTTTCGTGAGTGTGTGTTAAACTTTCTCGGAATGGACCAAAGTTTTCCAAGCGGCCTTGGTACACCACCGGTAGACCGCCTGTCAAGTTTCGTGCCATTTGGAGTCCGGTTGATACTCCAACGGTTAACCGGATGGCCGCAAAAGGCTCTTTTGTGCGTAGCCCAACACCCCTTAAAAGTGGCCCAAAACCCATCCAAACCCCCTCCATGCTGTCGGTCGTTCGATCACGATTGTGTGGGCGAAAACTACACTCCATTTGGAGTCTCCTAGCTCCCTCTACCTATAAATATGTGCACCCCTCCTCTAATCCCGCAGTCCAAAAACCCTAAAAACTTCCCTCGCTGCCACTGGACATGTCCGCCCGCTGCCGGACATTTCGCGCCGCCGCCCCGGACCAGCGAAGCGCCGCCACCTGTCCCGCGGGTCAACCGCACCGCCGAGCGGCCCGCGAGCCCGTAGCAGGCCCCCGCCGGCCCGTTCCTCCACCGCCCCACGACCCGCGCCTGGCCCCGCCCGCGCGTGCCCTGCGCGCCGCCGCCCGGCGACCCTCGCCGCTGCCCGCTCCGCCACCGGCACGCCGCCCCTCGCCGCGCCTGCCTCCCCGCCGGCCCGCCTCGCCTCCTCTCCGCCTCGCGCCGCCCAAGCTCGCCGGCCCCGCGCCGCGGTGCCCTGCCCTCGCCGCCTTCTCTCCACCGCACAGGAGCTCCGTCCGCCGTTGGAGACGGAGCCCTCGTCGCCGGATCTGGTGAAGTGGGACCAGATCCACCCGCTCACCGATCCAAACGCGCCTCCCCGTCCCGGATCCACCCCGTCCCGGTTCGACCCCGTCCAGTTTTGTAGGTTGATTTTCTCTAAGTCCTTTTCTACAATATTTTATTGCTCGTTCATCGCATCATAACTCCATGCATACTGCTCCATTTCGTGCATATGATATACCGAAATGTTCATCAGGATGTGCTCTGCATTTGGTTACATTGTGCCATGTTCATTTGAGTCCACTTTGATACCCTAATCATCATTGCAAGTGTGCTATATAATGTTGTCTGCTGTAGTTTATCAGAACATGCTCCTTTGTCATTTTTGCATCTTTTTGTGTGATTTTATTTTGAGCATGAAGTTTACATGTATTATGAGCTAAAACATGCCGTATTTGCTGTGGTGAAATTCACTCTTCAAGATATGTCATGTGTTTATTGTTACAAGATTGCAAAGTAGCCTCCGTGATTTTGCAGATTCAGAGACTTAGGATTTCTCTAAGTCTTTGTTCTGCTGTTATTTTCATGCCATGTATTCATGTTGCTACAGTGAGATCCATGCCTCTTTTGAGTATGTTCAGTACGGATGTTTTGGACATATGGTTATGATCTATCCATCCATGCCTCTGTTTGAATTTATAGAGTGCACTAGCATGTCTTAATCTTGCTCTAATTTTGCTATAAAATGTTCCTGGCAGATTGTTTACATGTTATTCGATTTTGCCATGGTTGTTATAGTTGATCCAAGGACCCTATGAACTTGTTATTACCATTATTAGCTTAATGAACATGTCTTCTTGCTGATGCTATGCTTATCTTGTCATGCAATGCCTTGTGATGAGTGATTCGAGCTCACAAAGATGCCTTCATAATTCTGTCATGCCATGCTCTGTTATTTTCACCAAGTCTGAATCTGTAATAAAACTTGCTATGTTTATATGGGTGCCATCATATTTTCCGTGCCCTTTTGGCTCATGGTCAGTAAGGGACTTTTGTTCTATGCAATTAGTAGATTCATGCCATGCCTTTTGTTGCCATGATCAGTTCCTGAAACATGTTGTTTCATAGCTATAAACACTGCAATCTGATGTTATTTCTGCCATGTCCTGTGAATTCTGCCAAGTCTGTGAACCTGTTATTAATTGCAATCTTGCCATGTCCTTTTGAGCATGTTCTAGTAGTTTCTGGAGATAGCTCAGTGTTCATGCTTTGTAATGCTTTACCTGTACATCATGTCCGTGCCTTTTGTTTTCATGTTGAGATCCTGTAGCATGTTGTTTTGATGCTTGTAAGATGCCTAGTTGCTGTTTTGGACAGCATGCCCTTTATACTTGTATGGTGTGTATGTGTTGAACCGTTGCTCCGTTTTGAGTGTGCTCTATATGAAGCTTGCTTAGATTTGCATGTAGTTTCATGTTATCTTGTTGCATCCATGTTTTGAATGTGTTTGCTTGATGTTTGAATGCATTTTGCATCAATGCCATGCTTATCTTGTTTTGCTCATATCTTCTAGGCCGTAGCTCCGAATCTAATGAACTTTATATGTAACTTGACTAGAATTTCGTGTAGATCATCGTGGTGCATTTAACTTGCTGTTTAACAACTTGAACATAAGGTTTATTCAGATCTGGACCAATTTCGAAATTTGCATATGAGGACTTACCAGATTTGTTATATGTTGTTTCCGGCCTCATTTAAACTTGCTTTGATGTGTTGTTCTTGTATGCATCATCTCTTGCCATGAGTAGCTTCATGTAGCCTTGTCATGCATCATACTTGGTTGAGCATCATTCCTTGTTCATGTGTGGTGTGTTTACCGTGTTGTGTGTTTCTTCTCGATAGTTCCCGTTTTGTTGCGATCGTGAGGATTCGTTCGTCTACGCTTGGTTTGTCTTCTTGGCTTCATATTCTTCATGGACTCGTTCTTCTTCCTAGCGGGATTTCAGGCAAGATGACCGTCACCTTGGATCTCATTACTATCATTGCTATGCTAGTTGCTTCGCTCTATCGCTATGTTGTGTTACCTACCACTTGCTGCTCAAGCCTCCCAAATTGCCATGAACCTCTAACCTTTGTCACCCTTCCTAGCAAACCGTTGTTTGGCTATGTTACCGCTTTTGCTCAGCCCCTCTTATAGCATTGCTAGTTGCAGGTGAAGATGAAGATTGCTCCATGTTGGTTTATCTTTATGTTGGGATATCACAATATCTCTTATATTATTAATGCATCTATATACTTGGTAAAGGGTGGAAGGCTCGGCCTTATGCCTGGTGTTTTGTTCCACTCTTGCCGCCCTAGTTTCCGTCATATCGGTATTATGTTCTTGGATTTTGCGTCCCTAACGCGGTTGGGTGATTTATGGGACCCCCTTGACAGTTCGCTTTGAATAAAACTCTTCCAGCAAGGCTCAACATTGGTTTTACATTTGCCTCAGCCTATTACCTTTTCCCTTGGGAGTCACGCATCCCGAGGGTCATCTTTATTTTAGCCCCCCCGGGCCAATGCTTGTCTAAGTGTTGGTCCAAACCGAGCCGCCTGCGGGGCCACCACGGGGAAACTTGAGGCCTGGTTTTACTCGTAGCCTGTCTCATTCGGTGTTGCCCTGAGAACGAGATATGTGCAGCTCCTATCGGGATTGTCGGCGCATCGGGCGGTCTTGCTGGACTTGTTTTACCATTGTCGAAATGTCTTGTAATCGGGATTCCGAGACTGATCGGGTCTTCCCGAGAGAAGGAATATCCTTCGTTGATCGCGAGAGCTTATCATGGGCTAAGTTGGGACACCCCTGCAGGGTTTGAACTTTCGAAAGCCGTGCCCGTGGTTATGTGGCAGATGGGAATTTGTTAATATCCGGTTGTAGTAAACTTGAAGTAAACTCTTCTAAAATACACCAACCGTGTGCGTAACCGTGAGTGTCTCTTTTCGGGGTTGTTTGAGAGGAGAACACGGTTTCGGGTTATGTTTGACGTAAGTAGGAGTTTCAGGATCACTTCTTGATCATTACTAGTTGATGATCGCTTCCTTTGCTTCTCTTCCCTCTCTTATTTGCGTAAGTTAGCCACCATACATGCTTAGTCGCTGCTGCAACCTCACCACTTTACCCCCTTCCTTACCCATTAAGCTTTGCTAGTCTTGATACCCATGGTAATGGGATTGCTGAGTCCTCGTGGCTCACAGGTTACTACACCACCAGTTGCAGGTACCGGTTATGTGATGTTCATGATGCGAGAGCGATGTTTGCTTGTGTTGGAGTTCTTCTTCTTTGTCGATCTTGGGTTAGGTTCCTGGTCGGCAGCCTGGGCTAGCAGGGTGGATATTGTTTGAGTTTCTGTTTATGTTTCATTCTTAGTCGGATGTTGATCTTGTATGTTGTATTGTTGTATTCATGTGACATTGTATGTCTTGGATGTATCCCCACTATTATGTAATGTTGATGTAATGATATCCACCTTGCAAAAGTGTCTTCAAGATGCGCTTCTATCCTTGGTGGGACCTTCGAGTTCCTTTAGGATAGGGTCGCATCTTGGGTGTGACAAGTTGGTATCAGAGCCTCGAATCCTTTTAGGATATTGAGGCTGTGCTCGGCGAGCCTGCGTGGGATTCCTGGCATATCTGAGGGATGCCAGGCAAATATGTCCCAAGCAAGGAGCAAGCTGGATTGTGATGACGAGCAAGGGTTGGTTGCGCTTTTCAAGCACTCGTTGATGAAGTATCGTTCCTACCCGAGGCAAGCGCACTTCGATGGCAAGCCTCTGAACGAAATTTCTGTAAAGTCTCCGGTGCTACATTTATCCGACGGTGACTGGAATAATCTTGTTACACATTGGTCTCGGCTGCAGCGTAAGGTACTGTCTATGATATCACATCACAATTTGAACTACATTTCTGCATTTGCCTTAATGTCTCACTTGTACAAAAACTGTTAGCAGAAGAACATTCGTTCTCAAGGGACCACAGAATCTCGCAACTATACTGCACACTGCATTGCTCTTGTGAGTACCTCTTGCCCTGTATGACCATACTTACTTTCATAGTTGTTTGATTATGTAGCACCACTGCACATGTTAGCCTCGTAATCGTCCATTTGGTGGACATTATAAGATCCGTATGGACTCTTACATAAATTTAGAATCAACCCAATGCTTTTGAAGAGGTTTAGCTCTGCAGTCCTCTTGTAAGGACTGAACGTGGTCTATCACTGTACTTACATTAACAGCTACTTCCTCCGTCCCATAATATAAGAACGTTTTGTACAGTACACCAGTGTTCAAAACACTCTTGTATTATGGGAAGAGGGATTGGTTCATTTTGTAGCATTCTGCATCTTATCTCCCTCGCCCACCATTTCCTAAAAAAGATCAGATCTATATTTAATCTTACCAACAAGTAGAATACACAGACAATGCCAGTGTAGAAGTGTAGCCCATTGCTCTTGTCAGTACATTTTGTCCTGTAATGCTTGTACTTCCAGGGATTGGTAGTTGATTATGTAGCATCAATCTGCATCTTATCTTCATTATCCTCTACCCCTTCCAGTATTATCATATCTATAATTACTCTCTACAAAATGTAGAGTACAAGCAATGCTTATGAAGAAGATTCTGTGATGAAATTCTTGAGTTATCTTTCCCTTGACATGGAGAAGGGCATTATAAAGCCGATGTTAACTGTTAATGTAAGTCAGTCCTTCTAAAGCCTTTATCCTCAACTGCTATTTAATTTTCTCATACTCCCTATCGTTTACTGCTGTTTAGTTTGCTGTTTCTACCAAAATGCATGTTCGTAAGAACCGTAAGTTCTAAGTTTTACTTGTAAAACCAAATTCCTTATTTGTACCATGCACATTACTTAATACTCCCTATATGTATGCTTGTTTTTGTGGATCTATAATCCAGTGTGTGGTGAAGCAGCCCACGTTTGCACCTTGTCATCTCCTATTTTATCTTACTGATGTGGCTGATGATATGAACAACATGGCATGCACATTATCCAAAATAGATACAATGATTTTCTTTGCCCTTCATCTATGCTTGTTATGTTGACATGGTAATCCAGTAGTGTGGTGAAGCTCCCCGCATTATGAACAATGCCAAATTATGCTATTGATATTTTGAACTTACTCTTTATTTTCTAATTTGAAATTGGATAGAATTGACAGAACAGTTATCATCTTTGTTTATACACATGCAAAAGTTGTCATTTCTCTGCTTTGTTTCAGGGTGATATGCCTGATGGCATGCACAAGTCTGCTGAAGGCTGTGAGACAAACCCAACATATATTGCAGCAAAGAAGGCAAAACATCTTGAAGATAGCGAGACAACCCCAAAGTCTTGTCTTGATGCAGTGTTCAAGTTACTTGAGACTAACAGTCAGACAAGCTCACAGAATTCGTTGTCTGAATCAGTTTGACTTCTTGAGTCCCAAGTTCTAGCAGAAAGGCATTCTGCAACTCAACTTTGACTTGAAGTCCTATCTCTAAAAAGATTGCGGAGAACACCAATGAGAGCCTCATCACTAAACAGCTACACCTGGAAGCTATGACCGACATGCTAGGCCGGTCTCACAGGCTTGATCAGCAGCTTGCGCAACAGTTCCCCCGCAAGGCTAACCTTTCTTGAACTGTCTTGGAAGTGGTCTCGGTTCAGTATTATTTTGTTACGCTGCAATGGTGCCCAGTTTTTGTAATCTGCTTCTTCGTTGTGCTTTATGATCACTGGTGGCGAACTTCGATGCCCAGTGGATGTAATATACCTTAAATCCTTTATTGTATAGTGTAGGTTTATTCTTAGTTACTATGCCGTAATTTCTTTACTGTATAGAGTAGGTTTGTTCTTAATTCCTACTAGTTACTGCCATCATTCGCTATCTGAAAAAAAATCAGATGTAGTCAACCGGACCAAAACATTCGACTCTAACGGGCCAGGTTTTTAGCGGGCCACAATTGGGTCGGCCTGCGTCTTTCTTGGGCCCGAATGATTGGGGCTTTCACACATTGCGCCAGGCCCAAACTTACACCGGCCTATATTTTAGTTGGGCCTTTTGTCGACCCAGCACTTAGTTTGGCCCAGGTAGCGTTGGGCCATTAACAGGCTGAATATTGTATTGGCCTGTTACGGCCGAGATGAAACCACGGGCCTTCAGCAGGCCAAAATGCATGTTGGGCCTCAATTTTCACTAGTCGTCAACGGGCCTTCAGCAGGCCGAAATGTAGACCGGGCCGTTTTGGGCTCAGTTAGCTCACGGGCCGTTACTAGGCCGAAACATATCTCGGGCCTTAGTTGGCCCACTGATATCATGGGCCTTTAAGAGGCCGAAAGCTTAGCACAGGCATCAACGGGCCGAATTATGCGACAGGCCTTTAACAGGCCCAAAGTCACGTTGGGCTTAACTGTTGCCAACTTTAGCACGGGCCGTTAGTGGGCCCGATGTCCCGTCGGACCATATATGGCCCATGGGTAGCACGGGCCATTCCCAGGCCGAAAGTCACACCGGGCTGAAATGGGCCCATGTCTACATCAGGCCTCTAACAGGCCGAAAGTCACTGGGCTGTAGTTGGCCCAAATATTCGGCGAACAATTAACGGGCCAGATCTGGCTTCGGGCCGCAAATGGGCCCAAATATTGGGCGAACAATTAACGGGCCAGATCTGGCGTCGGGCCGTAAATGGGCCCAAATATTGGGCGAACAATTAACGGGCCAGATCTGGCTTCGCGCCGTAAATGGGCCTTTATTAAGCAGGCCATTATTGGGCTGGCCCACTAGTACCTTATTAAGTTCTATGGGCTTTTGACTGGGCCAACCTTTTTAACCTATATGGGCCTCTGTTGGGCCCAGCCACGTGTCGACGTATCATAGGCATGTCTCCTCCAATGGACGGGCGACATCTGGCCCACTGACGAGCTGACAAGTGTTCCCTTCGGCCAATCAGAATTTTACACGTGGAAATTTCCCATTGGTGAGGGCCTAACGGTGTTCCGTTACGGTGGATGCCACGTGTCGGTCACCCTTGACGAAAGCACTTCTGTGACGCGCGATTTATCGTCATGGAAGTGGACAATTCCGTGATTATAATTTTGGTAATGTCATGGAACACTTCTATGACAGCACATGTATGACTATCTTGATCTGTCATAAAATCGTCATGGATGTACATGCATGACAAAAAACGCGACCTACTGTGACAAACACGTATCATCACGAAAGTGTATTTTTGTAGTGTATAGTGTGCTGAAATTTACTGTCACTTGTTACTATGGAAAGTAATCCACTAAGGGGCTTGTTCGGGGTATCTTCACCCCGACCAGTAGAGCAAAGAGTTGCTCCTCAACCTACTGAACCTACTGAAAATGTTTACTTTGAAATTCCTTTGGGTATGATAGAGAAACTGCTAGCTAATTCTTTTGCAGGAGATGGAACATTGCATCCCGATTTACACTTAATCTATGTGGATGAAGTTTGTGGATTATTTAAGCTTGCAGCTATGCCCGAGGATGTTATCAAGAAGAAGGTCTTCCCTTTATCTTTGAAGGGAGATGCATTGACATGGTTTAGGCTATGTGATGATATGCGATCATGGAACTACAACCGATTGAAATTGGAATTTTATCAGAAGTTTTATCCTATGCATCTTGTTCATCATGATCGTAATTATATATATATATTTTGGCCTCGTGAAGGAGAAAGCATCGCTCAAGCTTGGGGGAGGCTTAAGTCAATGTTATATTCATGCCCCAATCATGAGCTCTCAAGAGAAATGATTATTCAAAAATTTTATGCTCGACTTTCTCTCAATAATCGCACCATGCTCAATACTTCTTGTACTGGTTCTTTTATGATGAAGACTATTGAATTCAAATGGGATTTATTGGAAAGAATTAAATGCAACTCTGGAGATTGGGATCTCGACGAAGGTAAGGATTCAGGTATAACACCTAAGTTTGATTGTGTTAAATCTTTTATGGATACCGATGTTTTCCGTGAATTTAGCATTAAATATGGGCTTGACTCTGAGATAGTAGCTTCTTTCTGTGAATCATTTGCTACCGATGTTGACCTCCCTAAGGAGAAGTGGTTTAAATATAATCCTCCCACTGAAGTAAAAGTAGTTGCACCTATTAAAGTTGAAGAAAAGACTATCACTTATAATGATCCTGTCGTCCCTGTCGTGGTTCTATCTCTGGTAGTGATGTAGGGGGGTGAGTATGGAGAGGCTAGATCTCAGCTATGGAGAGGTTGTAAACACACCAGGATGTACGAGTTCAGGCCCTTCGCGGAGGAAGTAATAGCCCTACGTCTTGGTGCCCGGAGGCGGTCGATTGGATTATAGGCATGTGAATAACAGAGGTGCAAACCCTTGTCTCGGAGGAGGGGGGTGGCTTATATAGAGTGCGCCAGGACCCCGGCCAGCCCACGTCACCAAGGGTTCAATGTACATTAAGGCGGGGCGTTACTGGTAACGCTGGTAATAAAGTGCTATAATGACCGTAAAGACTACTTAATAGCCGACCGTTTGCCTGCGGAGTGACTTTAGATCTCCTGGCGGTCGAGTGGTTGGCTTCGTGGTCGAGTGGTAGCTTCTTGGTCGAGTGTCTTGAGCCCGTCGAGTGGGTACCTTCAAGTCGATTGAAAGGTGACTTCTTCCAGGGATGTCCTTGGGTAGGGCTCTTAGGACAGGTCCATGCCCCTACCCTAGGTACATAGCTTCGTCATTAGCCCCCGAATGGATCGAGGTTCGAGTGGGGAAGGAGTTGGGGGTCCTTCCCACTGGTTATTAGTTGTCAAGGCCAAGCATCATGTCGTCCCCCTCCTCCAACAGTGGTGACAAGGATGCTTGGCTAATAAAGATAGAGCTGAAGAGGGAAGAACCCATGGAGATCAACAAGGATGATGGGATCAAGAAGGCCACAGAGGATCAAGCCCCGGCAGCAGAAGAAGAAGACATCCTTCAACCTGATCACAATCTTCTTACCCCAACTAAGATCGAAGCTTTCAAGATGATTGAGTTAGCTCGTATACAAAACAAGTGTCTCACACGTGAAAATATTTTGTTGAAGGAGCATATCATCCCACTCAAGGGCATTATCCGCAAATTGGAGGATCTCCTACGCTCGATGTGCGACTATCCATCATCACCACCGTCTTCTTCACCAGCAAAGGAGAACTGAACGCATGGGTATGGGCACTCCCCTTGGCAACTGCCAAGCTTGGGAGAGGTGCCCCGGTATCGTATCACCATCACACTCCTATCTTTACCGTTTTTCTTAGTTCGATCCTTTTGGTAATATCTTGATCTAGTAGAATAAAGTTTTAGTGTGATTTAGTTTTGAGTTTTGCCTTATGATCCTTTTATGTAATCGAGTCTGTGAGCTATATATAATAAAGATTAGTGTTGAGTCAAAGGCTTGATTGTCTTGGCATGATCTTAAAAGAAAAAGAAAGAATAAAAAGAAGTAAAGAGATCATATTGATCTTATGGAGAGTAATGACTTCACATAAAAAGAGTATGATGAATAAAAGTTGTTGAGAGTTCACAAACATAGTTTTGGTCATTGTTGCAATTAATAGGAAGTAATAAAGAAAGAGAGGTTTTCACATATAAATATACTATCTTGGACATCTTTTATGACTGTGAGCACTCATTAAAGTATGACATGCTAAAGAGTTGATGTTGGACAAGGAAGACAACATAATGGGTTATGTTTTCTTATATCCAAAATAAAGTATAGTGTCATGGACCATCCAACATGTTGAGCTTGCCTTTCTCCCTCATGCTAGCCAAATTCTTTGCACCAAGTAGAGATACTACTTGTGCTTCCGAATATCCTTAAACCCAGTTTTGCCATGAGAGTCCACCATATCTACCTATGGATTGAGTAAGATCATTCAAGTAAGTTGTAATGTTGCTTGCAATAAAAATTGCTTTTTAAATATGTATGATCTATTAGTGTGGAGAAAATAAACTTTATACGATCTTGTGATATGGAAGCAATAAAAGCGACAGACTGCATAATAAAGGTCCATATCACAAGTGGAAATATAAAGTGACGTTCTTTTGCATTAAGATTTCGTGCATCCAACCATAAAAGCACATGACAACCTCTGCTTCCCTCTGCGAAGGGCCTATCTTTTACTTTTGTCTTATACCTTTTGCAAGAGTCATGCTGATCTTCACCTTTCCTTTTTACATTTTATCGTTTGGCAAGCACATTGTGTTGGAAAGATCCTGATATATATATCCAATTGGATGTAAGTTAGCATGAATTATTATTGTTGACATTACCCTTGAGGTAAAAGGTTGGGAGGCAACACTATAAGCCCCTATCTTTCTCTCTGTCCGATTAAAACTGCATACCCATAAGTATTGTGTGAGTGTTAGCAATTGTGAAAGACTAAATGATAGTTGAGTATGTGGACTTGCTGAAAAGCTCTTATATTGACTCTTTCCGATGTTATGATAAATTGCAATTGCTTCAATGACTGAGATTATAGTTTGTTGGTTCTCAATGAAGTTTCTGATTCGTACTTGACATTGTGAATAGATTATTACTTGAGCATAAGAAATAATATGACAATATCCTTATATGTTGCTGTTATAAGAATGATCATGATGCCCTCATGTCTGTATTTTATTTTATCGACACCTCTATCTCTAAACATGTGGATATATTTATCGTTATCCGCTTTTGCTTGAGGACAAGCGAGGTCTAAGCTTGGGGGAGTTGATATGTCCATTTTGCATCATGCTTTTGTATAGACATTTATTGCATTATGGGCTGTTATTACACGTTATGTCACAATACTTATGCCCATTCTATCTTATTTTACAAGGTTTACATGAAGAGGGAGAATGCCGGCAGCTGGAATTCTGGGCTAGAAAAGGAGCAAATATTAGAGACCTATTCTACACAGCTCCAAAAGTCCTGAAACTTCACGGAAGCCATTTTTGGAATTAATAAAAAATACTGGCGAAAGAATCCACAAGAGGGGGCCCACACCCTGGCCACGAGGGTGGGGGTGCGCCCTACCCCTGGGTGCGCCCCATACCTCATGGGCCTCTGGCAGGCCTCCGGTGCCCATCTTCTGCTATATGAAGTCTTTCGTCCGAGAAAAAATCATAAGCAAGCTTTCGGAAAGAAACTCCGCGGCCACGAGGCGGAACCTTGGCGGAACCAATCTAGGGCTCTGGTAGAGCTGTTCTCCCAGGGAAACTTCCCTCCGGGAGGGGGAAATCATTGCCATCGTCATCACCAACGATCCTCTCATTGGGAGGGGGTCAATCTCCATCAACATCTTCACCAGCGCCATCTCCTCTCAAACCCTACTTCATCTCTTGTATCCAATCTTTGTCCCAAAGCCTTAGAGTGGTACCTATAGGTTGCTAGTTGTGTTGATTACTCCTTATAGTTGATGCTAGTTGGTTTATTTGGTGGAAGATCATATGTTCAGATCTATTATGCATATTAAGACCCCTCTGATTATGAACATGAATATGATTTGTGAGTAGTTAGGTTTGTTCCTGAGGACATGGGAGAAGTCTTGCTATAAGTAGTCATGTGAATTTGGTATCCGTTTGATATTTTGATGAGATGTATCTTGTCTCTCCTCTAGTGGTGTCATGTTAACGTTGACTACATGACACTTCACCATTATTTGGGCCTAGAGGAAGGCATTGGGAAGTAATAAGTAGATGATGGGTTTCTAGAGTAACAGAAGCTTAAACCCTAGTTTATGAGTTGCTTCATAATCCATATGTATCATGCTATGGTTAGGTTTACCTTAATACTTGTTTTGTAGTTGTGGAATGCTTGCAATAGGGGTTAATCATAAGTGGGATGCTTGTCCAAGTAAGGACAACACCCAAGCACCGGTCCACCCACATACTAAATTATCAAAGTAACGAACGCGAATCATATGAGCATGATGAAAACTAGCTTGACGATAATTCCCATGTGTCCCCGGGAGCGTTTTCCTTCATATAAGAGTTTGTCCAGGCTTGTTCTTTGCTACAAAAAGGATTGCGCCACCTTGCTGCACCTTGTTTACTTTCATTACTTGCTACCCGTTACAAATTACCTTATCACAAAACTACCTGTTACTGATAATTTCAGTGCTTGCAGAGAATACCTTGCTGAAAACTACTTATCATTTCCTTCTGCTCCTCGTTGAGTTCGACACTCTTACTTATCGAAAGGACTACGATAGATCCCCTATACTTGTGGGTCATCACCTACCCCCTTGGGCGCTGAGGGAGTCCTGGACTAAGGGGTCCTCGGGCTTCCGGCCTGTTGGCCATGGGCCGGACTGATGGGCTGTGAAGATATGAAGACCGAAGACTGCACCCGTGTCCGGATGGGACTCTCCTTGGCATGGAAGGCAAGCTTGGCGATCAAATATGTAGATTCCTTTATTTGTAACCGACCTTGTGTAACCCTAGATCCTCCCGGTGTCTATATGAACCGAGGAGTTAGTCCGGAGGTGAGGGAGAATCATTACCATAGTCATACAGGTTAGACTTTTAGGGTTTAGCCATTACGATCTCGTGGTAGATCAACTCTTGTAATACTCATATTCATCAAGATCAATCAAGCAACAAGTAGGGTATTACCTCCATAGAGAGGTCCCGAACCTGGGTAAACATTGTGTCCCCTGTCTCCTGTTAACATCGACGTTAGACACACAGTTCGGGACCCCCTACTCGAGATCCACAAGTTTTAACACCGACATTGGTGCTTTCATTGAGAGATCCACTGTGCCGTCCCTTAAAGGTTTGATGGCCCCTTCAATCATCAGCGACGATGCTGTCCAAGGCGAGACCTTTCTCCTCAGACAGATCTTCGTGTTCGGCGGCTTCGCACTGCGGGCCAACTCGCTTGGCCATCTGGAGCAGATCGATAGCTACGGCCCTGGCCACCAGGTCAGATTTGGGAGCTTGAACTACATTGTGGACGTCCGTGGAGATTTGATCTTCGCCGAATTCGTGACCACGGCAACCACCCCTGGTCACCTCGATGAACATGACCTAAATCTGTCATCGGACCGCATCCAGGAGACAGCTCCTGTAACCGCTCTGGCCTTATATCCAGAGCAGACTACGCCATCCAAGGACGGGAAGCTCAACCCCGCCACGGAGGCCACAGATTCCCTGGCGTCGGGGCCGCACATAGACTTAACCTCACATGATACCTATGCCACTAGAACTCCAGACTCGTCTCTGGTCATAAGTTCTGAACCATGTGAGCCCGTGGACGCCGAACTTGATTGTTTATCGATCTTCGAATTCAGCGCCGCAGACATCTTCCAGCACTTGCCTTTGGGCGATGTGCTAAATTCATTAAAGAACCTGTCCTTGGCGGGGGACTCACACCCAAACTATGTTCGGTTCGAACTAGGGGCTGATGATGGAGAATTTTGCTTCCCACCCACCACCCACTTCATAGCCACTGTCGAGGACTTAACCAACATGCTTGATTACGGCTCTGAAGACATCGACGGTATGGATGACGATGCCGACGAGGAGCAGGGCCAAAACCCGCCATTCACTGGAGGATGGATGGCCACTTCTTCGTATGATGTGTACATGGTGGATACACCCAAAACAACCAACGACGGTGACAAAGAAAACCCAGTTGAGAATAAACCTCCTGTGACACATCACAAACACCGGCGTCCTCGTCGCGGCTCTAAGTCACGTAATTCAAAAGACAGCAATACTGGCACTGGAGAAAATAATACTCCGGACGATGCAGAAAACAATGAAGACCTAGTGGAGGGAACATCCGAACAGGAGGAACAAGAAAACGGGCAAGTCAGCCCCGACGAACAGGCCATGCCCAACGACTCAAAGGACGGTAGTTATCATCCGCTCTCCGAGGACGAGGAAATCCTCGGCAATGAGGATTTCATCATGCCCGAAGAACCTCTCGAGCAGGAGCGCTTCAAGCGCCAGCTAATAGCCACCGCAAGGAGCCTGAAAAAGAAGCAACAGTAGCTTCAAGCTGATCAAGATCTGCTCGTCGACAGGTGGACTGATGTCCTAGCAGCCGAGGAATACAGCCTCAGACGCCCAACCAAGAGTTACCCAAAGCGCAGATTGCTACCTCAGTTCGATGAGGAGGCAGCGGAGCCCATACCTCCCTCGCGTAATGCGGCTGATCGACCACTACGCGGTCGGGATAGTGTGGCGGACCGACCACCACGCAGTCGGGATAAAATGGCAATTCGGGCCGAACAACAGCCCGTCCCACCGCCATGCAAAAATAGAGACAAAACATCTCGGGGTCATACAAACGACCTTCGGCAGGACCTGGACAGTAGAGTAGGATATACCAGATCGATCTACGGATCGCGAGGACGTCCCTCGACACGCGATGATGGCTACCTATTCTGGCGTGACAAACATAGCCACGCCCGGGCCGATAACCGCAGACGGACCCCATCGGAGCTACGTCGCGATGCGGCCAGATATAGAGGCGCCGCACACCCTCTTTGCTTCACTGATGAAGTAATGGATCATGAATTCCCCGAAGGGTTCAAACCCGTGAATATCTAATCGTACGATGGAACAACTGATCCCGCGGTATGGATTGAGGACTTTATCCTCCACATCCACATGGCCCGCGGAGATGATCTCCACGCCATCAAATACCTCCCACTAAAGCTTAAAGGGCCAGCTCAGCACTGGCTAAACAGTCTGCCTGAAAATTCTATTGGCAGCTGGGAGGACTTGGAAGAGGCCTTCCTCGACAACTTCCAAGGTACATATGTCTGGCCACCAGACGCTGATGACTTAAGCCACATAGTTCAACAGCCTGGGGAGTCAGCCAGGAAGTTCTGGACTAGGTTCCTAAATAAAAAGAACCAGATCGTCGACTGTCCGGATGCCGAAGCCCTAGCGGCCTTTAAACATATCATCCGCGACGAATGGCTCGCCCGCCACCTCGGCCAAGAAAAGCCAAAATCCATGGCAGCCCTCATGGCACTCATGACCCGCTTTTGCGCGGGTGAGGATAGTTGGTTGTCCCGTAGTAAAAACACAGTAGCAACGGCGAGCTCCGACGTAATAGACACAAACGCCGAAGCAATGGCGATAATACCAATGACACTATAGTCAACGCCGGATTCAGCGGTTCCAAGTCCGGCCAGCGGAAGAAAACGTACAAAAGAAACAATCAGGGACCATCCAGCTTGGACCGCATACTTGATCGTCCGTGCCAGATACATGGCACCCCAAACAAACCAGCCAATCATACCAACAGAGATTGTTGGGTTTTAAAGTAGGCCGGAAAATTAAACGCCGAGAATAAGGAAAATGGATCGCAAAGCGAGGACGATGACGAGGAGCCCCAGCAACCGAACATAGGGGGACAGAAGAAGTTTCTCCCTCAAGTCAAAACAATGAACATGATATATGCCACACACATCCCCAAAAGGGAGCGCAAGCGCGCACTCAGGGACATCTACGCGATAGAGCCAGTCGCCCAAAAATTCAATCCATGGTCGTCATTCCCGATCACCTTTGATCGCCGGGATCACCCGACTAGTATCCGTCATGGTGGTTCAGCCGCGCTTGTCCTTGACCCAATCATTGATGGATTTCACCTGATGCGTGTCCTTATGGACGGGGGTAGCAGCCTCAATCTGCTCTATCAGGATACAGTGCGCACAATGGGCATCAACCCATCATGGATCAAACCCACAAAGACTACCTTCAAAGGAGACTTACCAGGTGTAGAGGCCCGCTGTACGGGCTCAATCACATTAGAGGTTGTCTTTGGATCCCCGGACAACTTCCGAAGCGAGGAGTTAATCTTCGACATCGTCCCCTTTCGCAGTGGCTATCACGCACTGCTCAGACGGACCGCATTCGCTCGATTCAACGCGGTGCCACACTATGCTTATCTCAAGCTCAAGATGTCCGGTCCACGCGGCATCATAACAGTAAATGGAAATATGGAATGCTCCCTCCGTACAGAAGAGCAAACCGCTGCCCTAGCAGCAGACATACAGAACGACCTTCTCAAGCAGAACCTTAATTCGGTTGCCGAGCCCCCGGACTCCATTAAGAGGGTCCGAACTATTCTGCAGCAGGATAGCTCGGCTCGTCAGGAGCTCAACTAGCAATTTGTCATTCGTCTCAGTCCCGATCAAGTGGTGACATTCATACCGCATGTACATAACTACGCCCTCAAAATCCCATAGGCATCGACAGAGGAATAGCTAGCGTGTACGGCTCAACCGACACCAGATACACACATACGTTCACCTTTCCTTTTTTCCTTTTTGAGGTCTCAATCCTGCATGCCCCATCTGATGGCCTGATCATTGGTCCTCTTGAAGGACAAACACACCAAGACGGCTAGAAACACAGGCATATGAGGGACTTTCTAGGTGGTCTCATTAACAATCACTCTACCTGTTTTTCAGGACCCACATGCAGCTTTCCCTTGGTTTTGGCATGTTAAATAGCCTATTGCCTCTCACACTATTTGTATCAATGCGCATTGACGTATTAATAAAATCGCAATGAAAGCAATTCGCGGCCCAAATTCTGTGGCCCTAGCTCACTACTTTTGCTCCTTGTTTATTTTCCTTTTTCTATTCACATTCTTATTAGTTAACACCCGTACACTCTAGTACATTTCATATTTGCCAGGGGCTTCATAGTGCCCCGCACTATGGTGATACGTCTCCAACGTATCTATAATTTATGAAGCATTCATGCTATATTACTATGTGTTTTGAATGATTATGGGCATTATTATACACTTTTATATTATTTTTGGGACTAACCTATTAACCGGAGGCCTAGCCCAGATTTGCTGTTTTATGCCTATTTCAGTATTTCGACGAAAAGGAATATCAGACGGAGTCAAAACGGAACGAAATCAACAAACCCACCTAATGGACTTGGACTCCACATCAGAAGATACGGGAGGTGCTCACGAGGGTGGGGGGCGTGCCCTCCCCCCTGGGCGCGCCCCCTACCTCGTGGGGCCCCCGTAGCTCCACCGACGTACTCCTTTCACCCATATATACCTACGCACCCTAAAACTTCCAAAACAAAACCTAGATCGGGAGTTCCGCCACCGCAAGTCTCCAGAGCCACGAAAAACCAATCGGGACCCCTTTTCGGTACCCTGCCGGAGGGGGGATCCATCTCCGGTGGCCATCTTCATCATCCCGGCGCTATCCATGATGAGGAGGGAGTAGTTCACCCTCGGGGCTGAGGGTATGTACCAGTAGCTATGTGTTTGATCTCTCTCTCTCTCTCATGTTCTCTCTCGTGTTCGCTCTAAGGCACGATCTTAATGTATCCCGAGCTTTGCTATTGTAGTTGGATCTTATGATGTTTCTCCCCCTCTACTCTCTTGTGATGAATTGAGTTTCCCCTTTGAAGTTATCTTATCGGATTGAATCTTTATGAGAACACTTGATGTATGTCTTGGTGATCAACTTGCGGGTTTCGTGACATTGGGAACCTATGCATAGGGGTTGGCACACGTTCTTGATTCTCCGGTAGAAACTTTGGGGCACTCTTTGAAGTACTTTCATGTTGGTTGGATAAATCTGAGATTGTGTGATGCATATCGTATAATCATGCCCACGGATACTTGAGGTGACAATGGAGTATCTAGGTGACATTAGGGTTTTGGTTGATTTGTATCTTAAGGTGTTATTCTAGTAAAAACTCCAGGGCTGTTTGTGACACTTATAGGAATAGCCCAACGGATTGATTTGAAAGAATAACTTTGAGGTGGTTTCGTACCCTACCATAATCTCTATGTTTGTTCTCCGCTATTAGTGGCTTTGGAGTGACTCTTTGTTGCATGTTGAGGGATTGTTATATGATCTATCTATGTTATTATTGTTGAGAGAACTTGCACTAGTGAAAGTATGAACCCTAGGCCTTGTTTCCTATCATTGCAATACCATTTATGCTCACTTTTACCACTTGTTACCTTGCTGTTTTCATATTTTCAGATTACAAAAACCTATATCTACCATCCATATTGCACTTGTATCACCATCTCTTCGCCGAACTAGTGCACCTATACAATTTTCCATTGTATTGGGTGTGTTGGGGACACAAGAGACTTTTTGTTATTTGGTTGTAGGGTTGTTTGAGAGAGACCATCTTCCTCCTACGCCTCTCGCGGATTGATAAACCTTAGGTCATCCACTTGAGGGAAATTTGCTACTGTCCTACAAACCTGTGCACTTGCAAGCCCAACAACGTCTACGAGAAGAAGGTTGTGTAGTAGACATCAAGCTCTTTTCTGGCGCCGTTGCCGGGGAGGCTAGGTAAGTGAAGGTATATCTTTAGATCTTGCAATCGAATCTTTTTGGTTCTTGTTTTAGCACTAGTCTAGTTTATAAAAGAAAACTACCGAAAAAATGGAATTGAGTTTGTCTCATACGCTTCATCTTTTTAATATCTTTCGTGAGTATGATGGAAAGGATAATTGTGCTCAAGTGCTAGAAGAAGAAATCTCTAAATTGTTTGGCACTAAATCTTTGAATGATGAGCATGATTGCAATGTTGTTAGTATGAACTCCTTGAATATCCATAGTACTATCGATGATTGCTCTAGTCAGGATGAAAATATCTCTCATAAGCATGTCAACTTTTGTGGAGTGCATGTTTGCATGAACACACCAAATAAAGAAGATATATATTGCAAGAGGCATAAGTACTTAGAAACCAAATTTTTTCAAGAAGAGCTAGATGAATGTGCTGAAAGATTCAATATTTTTCGTGCCCCTTGTGAACTTTGCAATGAACATGGTCATTTAAAGCTCCGATGCTATTTGTTTCATGATCAAGTCGTGTCCAAATATTGTGATAATTTGATTACCCTTGAGCATCATAAAGAACTTAGCCTTCTTTTGGGTTATGAAGAAATGAAACGTATAACTGAGGGTATTCCAAAATTTAATCTTGATAGATTTCTTGATTTTGATCTAGAAAAGATTTATATGTATTGTGCGGTGAATTGCATTGAAAATCCGTATATTTCCAATTACATAAAGAAAAGAAAACAAATAGAAGATGAAGAGAATACTAATGAAAGGGAAGAGACTTCCCAATCTCCTCCTATTATTTCTTATGATGAATCAGGTAACGAGGAGGAGCTTTCTATTCAACCAATCTCATCAATAAGGAGCTCAAAGAGGAAGGTTGAACCTACACATAATGTGAAGAAGAAAAAGAAAAGAAGGAGAAACAAAGGTAAAAAGGTATCCCTTCCAAATGATGTTGCTCCTACTACTTGTGATAATGATAATTGCTATACTATTGGTGCTATCCATACTATTAATGATGAGAGTGATTATGCTTATGATATGAAAAGGCCCAAGCTTGGGGAAGCTATGTTTGATGAGAATGACATATTTGAGAATATATTTGCTGAAATTAATGTTTGTCCCAAGCTTGGGGATGCTACATTTAGTGAAGAAGATATTTTTAGTCCCCCAAGCTTTGATGAGCAAATTTATTATGATGAAAGCATGCCTCCTATCTATGATGATTATTGTAATGACACGTATGCTTTAAAGAATAATGATAAACATGAAACTTGTCATCTTGATCTTAATTTTCAATCACATGATAGTTATTTTGTTGAGTTTGCTCCCACTATTATTCATGCGAAGAATTTTGCTTATGTGGAGAGTTGTAAATTTTCTATGCAAGTAAATCATGAAAAGAATGCTTTAGGTGCTGGTTATATTGTTGAATTCATTCATGATGCTACTGAAAATTATTATGAGGTAGGAACATATGCTTGTAGGAATTGCAATAATATCAAGTTTCCTCTCTATGTGCTTAAAATCTTGAAGTTATGCTTGTTTTATCTTCCTATGCTTGTTGATTATTGTTCCCATAAGTTGTTTGCTCACAAAATCCCTATGCATAGGAAGTGTGTTAGACTTAAATGTGCTAGTCATATTCTTCATGATGCTCTCTTTATGTTTCAATTCTTATCTTTTATGTGAGCATCATTGAAATCATAATGCCTAGCTAGGGGCGTTAAACGATAGCGCTTGTTGGGAGGCAACCCAATTTTATTTTAGTTTTTTGCTTTTTGGTTCTGTTTAGTAATAAATAATCCATCTAGCCTCTGTTTAGATGTGGTTTTGTGTTTTAATTAGTGTTTGTGCCAAGTAGAACCTATTGGATCTTCTTGGATGATAGTTATTTGATCTTGCTGTAATTTCCAGAATCTTTGCGCTCAGTGCCCGAATTGTTAAAAATCACCAGAACGTGATAAAATACTGATTCCAGTTTCTTATGATCAATAAACAAAATTTCTAGGTCGTCCTATTTTGGCTGATATTTTGGAGTTCAGAAGTTTGCGTTAGTTACAGATTACTACAGACTGTTCTGTTTTTGGCAGAATCTGTTTTTCGTGTGTTGTTTGCTTTTTTTGATGAATCTATGGCTAGTAAAATAGTTTATAATCCATAGAGAAGTTGGAATACAGTATATTTAACACCCATATAAATAAAGAATGAGTTAATTACATTACCTTGAAGTGGTCTTTTGTTTTCTTTCGCTAACGGAGCTCACGAGATTTCTGTTGAGTTTTGTGTTGTGAAGTTTTCAAGTTTTGGGTAAAGATTCGATGGACTATGGAATAAGGAGTGGCAAGAGCCTAAGATTGGGGATGCACAAGGCACCCCAAGGTAATATTCAAGGATAACCAAGAGCCTAAGCTTGGGGATGCCCCGGAAGGCATCCCCTCTTTCGTCTTCGTTCATCGGTAACTTTACTTGGAGCTATATTTTTATTCGCCACATGATATGTGTTTTGCTTGGAGCTTCATGTCATTTTCGTTAGTTTTTGCTTGCAGTTAGTTATAATAATGTTTTGCATCTTTAGTTTCAATAAAAAAGTCAAGGATAGCCTTTGCCATGCTTATTTTGCAAGTATGCATGTTGCTGTTTGAAAACAGAAAGTTTACCGCTGTTGCAAAAATTACTTAGAAAAGTAAGATAGTGGTATAATGTTGAATATTTTTGCATATTGAGCTCTGATAAATTTATTACAGTGGGAATTTTAGTTCATAATTTTTGGAGTTAGGGAAGTATGATGAATCTTGCATTCTTTACAGACTATACTGTTTTGACAGATTGCTGTTATGGTTGCATTGTTTGCATATGTTTGCTTGTTTAATGATTCTATTTAAGGATAGGAGTATTAAATATGCAGAGGCATTTAGTATGCAATGTTGAATAATAATTTTATTGATTTTCTACAGTAGAAAATGATAAGGTTTTGCATTGGTTTATACTAACCTATCTCACGAGTTCTTGTTGAGTTTGTTGTGAATGAAGCTTTTGATAAAAAGAGAAACCATGATAAGAGAGGAATTAAGGAGACACAAAAGTTCAAGCTTGGGGATGCCCAAGGCATCCCAAGATAATATTTCAAGAAGTCTCAAGCATCTAAGCTTGGGGATGCCCCGGTAGGCATCCCACCTTTCTTCTTTAACAACTATCGGTTAGTATCGGTTGAGCCTAAGTTTTTGCTTCTTCACATGAGTTGTGCTATCCTTGCAATGTAATTTTATTTTGTTTTGCTTGCTGCTTGAATACAATACCAAGATATGAAATTCTTAAATGGGAGAGAGTCTTCACATAGTTGCATAATTATTTAGCTACTCATTGATCTTCACTTATATCTTTTTGGAGTAGCTTTCCATTTACTCGTGTGCTTCACTTATATCCTATGAGTAAATGGTTGAATAAGTTGAATGCCACAAATCTGAAATTATATATGTTTCATTTGCTTATCCCATGGGGAGTAATGACTTCACATCTAAGATGTAGAGGTTGTAAATTTATTGACAGTTAGCAAGCATTGTATTAGTCATTTGAACAATTCATGAAAGAATATTGAAGGAAGAGAGATTTCACATATAAATATATTATCATAGACATATTTTATAATTGTGAGCACTCATTAAGTATGACATGCTAAAGAGTTGATGTTGGACAAGGAAGACAACGTAATGGGTTATGTTTTCTCGCATCTCAGTTAAAGTATATTGTCATGGATCATTCAAACATGTTGAGCTTGCCTTTCCCCCTCATGCTAGCCAAAATTCCTAGCACCAAGTAGAGATACTACTTGTGCTTCATATCCTTAAACCCAGTTTTGCCATGAGTGTCCACCATACCTACCTATATGCGGTATTTACCTGCCGTTCCAAGTAAATTTGCATGTGCCAAACTCTAAACCTTCAAATCATAATCTGTCTTGTATGCCCAAATTGCTCATGTAGCAACTAGGGGCTGTCAGTGTCTTCCATGCTAGGTGGGTTATTCTCAAGAGGAGTGGACTCCGCTCCTCATTCACGAGAAAGTGGCGGTAACCGGGATGCCCAGTCCCATGATCCAAAAAGATCAAAGCAAATCAAAATAATTAAACAAAACTCCCCCAAGATTGTTGTTAGTTGGAGGCACTCATTGTTTTGAGAAAGCCATGGATTGATGCTTGTTGGTGGTTGGGGGAGTATAAATTTTTACCATTTTGTTTGGTAACCGCCTATAATGTATGTAGTATGGAAGATATTGGGAACTCTTGGTTGTTATGTTGACAATGAGATCATACCTCTCAAAATTATTTATCTCTATTTTAAAAATTGAGCTCTGGCACCTCTGCAAATCCCTGCTTCCCTCTACGAAGGGCCTATCTTTTACTTTATGCAAGAGTCAAGGTGATCTTCACCTTTCCCTTTTTCATTTTATCCTTTGGCAAGCACTTCATGGTGGGGTGATCCTGATATATATATCCAATTGGATGTACGTTAGCATGAACTATTATTGTTGACATCACCCAAAGGTGAATAAGTTTGGAGGCAACATTATAAGCCCCAATCTTTCTCTGTGTCTGATTAAAACTTCATAACCACAAGTATTGCGCGAGTGTTAGCAATTGTAGAAGACTATATGATAGTTGAGTATGTGGAGTTTTCTATTCCTGAAAATAAGATGAATTGCAATTGTTTTGATGACTAAGAATGAAGTTTGCTAGTTTTCAAGAATGTTTATGGTCTATGCGTTGATATGTGAATTGCTTGCCACTTTATCGTGAGAAGTTTTATGAGATGAATTACTGTTATGACATATAATCATGCTAGAAAAGGTGATTGAAATTATCGTTGATCAAACTTGTGCACCTCTAGCATTCACACTTCATAAATTCTTTCTTTATCATTTACCTACTCGAGGACGAGTAGGAATTAAGCTTGGGGATGCTGATACGTCTCCAACGTATCTATAATTTATGAAGCATTCATGCTATATTACTATGTGTTTTGAATGATTATGGGCTTTATTATACACTTTTATATTATTTTTGGGACTAACCTATTAACCGGAGGCCCAGCCCAGATTTGTTGTTTTATGCCTATTTCAGTATTTCGAGGAAAAGGAATATTAGACGGAGTCAAAACAGAACGAAATCAACTGGAGAAGTTATTTTTGAAAGGAAACCCACCTGATGGACTTGGACTCCACGTCAAAAGATACGGGAGGTGCTCACGAGGGTGGGGGGCGCGCCCTCCCCCCTGGGCGCGCCCCCTGCCTCGTGGGGCCCACGTAGCTCCACCGACGTACTCCTTTCACCCATATATACCTACGCACCCTAAAACTTCCAGAACAGAACCTAGATCGGGAGTTCCGCGGCCGCAAGCCTCCAGAGCCACGAAAAACCAATCGGGACCCCTTTCCGATACCCTGCCGGAGGGGGGATCCATCTCCGGTGGCCATCTTCATCATCCCGGCGCTATCCATGACGAGGAGGGAGTAGTTCACCCTCGGGGCTGAGGGTATGTACCAGTAGCTATGTGTTTGATCTCTCTCTCTCTCGTGTTCTCTCTCGTGTTCCCTCTAAGGCACGATCTTGATGTATCCCGAGCTTTGCTATTGTAGTTGGATCTTATGATGTTTCTCCCCCTCTACTCTCTTGTGATGAATTGAGTTTCTCCTTTGAAGTTATCTTATCGGATTGAGTCTTTATGAGAACACTTGATGTATGTCTTGGTGATCAACTTGCGGGTTTCATGACATTGGGAACCTATGCATAGGGGTTGGCACACGTTCTTGATTCTCCGGTAGAAACTTTGGGGAACTCTTTGAAGTACTTTTATTGTGGTTGGATAAATCTGAGATTGTGTGATGCATATCGTATAATCATGCCCACGGATACTTGAGGTGACAATGGAGTATCTAGGTGACATTAGGGTTTTGGTTGATTTGTATCTTAAGGTGTTATTCTAGTAAAAACTCCAGGGCTGTTTGTGACACTTATAGGAATAGCCCAACGGATTGATTTGAAAGAATAACTTTGAGGTGGTTTCGTACCCTACCATAATCTCTACGTTTGTTCTCCGCTATTAGTGGCTTTGGAGTGACTCTTTGTTGCATGTTGAGGGATTGTTATATGATCTATCTATGTTATTATTGTTGAGAGAACTTGCACTAGTGAAAGTATGAACCCTAGGCCTTGTTTCCTATCATTGCAATACCGTTTACGCTCACTTTTACCACTTGTTACCTTGCTGTTTTTATATTTTCAGATTACAAAAACCTATATCTACCATCCATATTGCACTTGTATCACCATCTCTTCACCGAACTAGTGCACCTATACAATTTCCATTGTATTGGGTGTGTTGGGGACACAAGAGACTTTTTGTTATTTGGTTGTAGGGTTGTTTGAGAGAGACCATCTTCCTCCTACGCCTCTCGTGGATTGATAAACCTTAGGTCATCCACTTGAGGGAAATTTGCTACTGTCCTACAAACCTATGTACTTGCAGGCCCAACAACGTCTACAAGAAGAAGGTTGTGTAGTAGACATCATATGGCAACAAAGTCCGAACACTTCTTATAGTATAGTTCGGCACCCCGAATTTAGCACTATATGCACTGGCTCTGAATCATGTCTTTGGTCAATAGTTGGGTTGCTCGACTCCTGTGCTTACTACCTTACATTCCTCTATATCAGCTAGGGTAGTAAAGGGAGAACTACTGCGATTGTGCCCTGGTTCATCCAGATGATCACCTTAGTAGAGAAAGCCGAAAACTGACTGTCATGATACGGTGAGAGCTGGTCAGCTCTTCGGAGGTTTCAAATCGCTAGAGGTTTTCCCCGCATTACGTGATGAATCGGTCTTTATCCGATCAGGTGTTTACAAGATCCCCCAGTTTGGCCTTCCGAATACTAGGGGTTGCGCCTAAAATTTTATTATCAAACTCCTATGGCTAAGTGAGGGTGATAAAGCATTATAGTCGATTGCCTTGTTCATTGCGTTAAACACCTCCTTCAAGGACCAAATAATTGGATCAAGAGTATTTAGATTCCATCCCGAACACCCCCGTATTACCTACGTGGGGGCTGAAGCCGATGACTGGCCAACTCTCAGATTTAATAAAAATGGCTGCACAGGAGGTAAAAATCTAACACAAAGCATTATATTACATAAATTATCTTTGTTCCATAATACAGGGTGAGAGAAAATATGAACGTATTCATTCAAAGATCATGTCTTCCGCACAATGCTCCGCAACAATGCGGGACCCCTCCAAGACATCTACAAAGTATCGCTCGGGTGTGCGGTGCTCCTTGCCCTCAGGCGGCCCCTCGGTCGCTAACTTGACGACGTCCATCTTAGCCCACCACACCTTGACATAGGAGATGGCCAGACGCGCGCCCTCGATGCAGACGGACCGCTTGACAACGTCCAGCCAAGGACAGACATCCACCAGCCGCTTCACAAGGCCGGAGTAACTGCCGGGTATAGCTTCGGCTGGCCACAACCGGGTTATTAAATCCTTCATGGCCAGTTCGGCCACCCTATGCAGCTCGACCAGCTGTTTCAGCTGATCGCTGAAGGGCACCGGATGTTTTGTGTAACGCCCAACGATGCGGCTATATCTCCCACGTGTCGAGGCACGACTTGGAGGCACAACCGCATGGTGGTTTTGTCGCAAGAAGGGTCATCTTCAGACAATCCCATGTAATGAACAAGAATGGGATAAAGAGTTGGCTTACAATCGCCACTTCACACAATACATAAATTAAACATACATCATTCAGAGTACAATCAAGGTCCGACTACGGAACCAAAACAAAACAAGACAACCCCAAATGCTAGATCCCCGATCGTCCCAACTGGGCACCACTACTGATCATTAGGAAACGAAACATAGTAATGACTAAGGTCCTCGTCGAACTCCCACTTGAGCTCGGTTGCATCACTTGCACTGCATAGTCGACACCTGCAACTGTTTTGGTAGAATCTGTGAGCCACGAGGACTTAGCAATCTCACATCCGCAAGATCAAGACTATTTAAGCTTATGGGTATGAAAGGGGTAATGTGGTGGAGCTGCAGCAAGCACTAAGCATATATGGTGGCTAACATACGCAAATGAGAGCGAGAAGAGAAGAAACGCACGGTCGAGAAGCTAGAAAAAATCAAGAAGTGATCCTGAAGCTACTTACGTTCAAGCATAACACAATACCGTGTTCACTTCCCAGACTCCGCCAAAAAGAGACCATCACGGCTACACACGCGGTTGATGCATTTTAATTAAGTCAAGTGTCAAGTTCTCTACAACAGGACATTAACAAATTCCCATCCGCCACATAACCGCGGGCACGGCTCTCGAAAGTTTATACCCTGCAGGGTGTCCCAACTTAGCCCATCACAAGCTCTCACGGTCAATGAAGGATATTCCTTCTCCCAGGAAGACCCGATTAGACTCAGAATCCCGGTTACACGACATTTCGACAATGGTAAAACAAGACCAGCAAAGCCGCCCGAATGTGCCGACAAATCCTGATAGGAGTTGAACATATCTCATTCTCAGGGCACACCGGATGAGCAGTCTGTACAACTAAAACCAACCCTCAAGTTTCCCCGAGGCGGCGCTGCAAGGGGCTCTAGTTTGGACCAACACTGAGAGGAGCACTGGCCCGGGGGTTTAAAATAAAGATGACCCTTGAGTCCGCAGAACCCAAGGGAAAAAGGCTTAGGTAGGCAAATGGTAAAACCAAGGCTGGGCCTTGCTGGAGGAGTTTTATTCAAGGCGAACTGTCAAGGGTTTCCCATAACACCCAACCGCGTAAGGAACACAAAATCAAGGAACATAACACCGGTATGACGGAAACTAGGGCGGCAAGAGTGGAACAAAACACCAGGCATAAGGCCGAGTCTTCCACCCTTTACCAAGTATATAGATGCATTAATTAAATAAGAGATATTGTGATATCCCAAAATATCCATGTTCCATCATGGAACCAACTTCACCTTCACCTGCAACTAGCAATGCTATAAGAAGGGCTGAGCAAAAGCGGTAACTTAGACAAACAACGGTTTGCTAGGAAAGGATGGTTAGAGGCTTGACATGGCAATATGGGAGGCATGATATAGCAGGTGGTAGTTAGCGCGGCAAAGCAATAGAGCGAACGACTACCAAGCAAAGATAGAAGTGATTTCGAGGGTATGGTCATCTTGCCTGAGATCCCGAAAGGAAGAAGAACGAGTCCATGAAGAAGACAAACGGACGTAGTCGAACGAATCCTCACAACTCCGGAACGAAACCGAAGCTAACGAGAGAAGCAACCCGGAAAGAAGCAAGCAACATAGTAAACAACCATCACATAAACATGGCATGATGCGAAACCAAGTATGATGCATGTCCGGTTTAAACAGGCATGGCATGGCAAAGTGCACAAACAATACTACAACTTAAGTGGAGCTCAATATGCAACGAGTTGCATTTTGACGAAACACAACATTCAAGTTATTTAGTTCGCTCTTGTTTATGTACCCAACAATATTAAATGTTATTCAACATGGCAAGGGGTGAAGCATAAATAAACTATCTATTTATGCAAGTTTAAATGAGGCCGAAAATAACAAACAACAATTCTGGAAAATCCCCATATGCATATAGCAATTTAAAGAAAACTACAATTTTAAATGTTGTTAACATGATGCGGATGACATATGCAAGTTTATTCAATTTAATGAAAATATTGACTTGAGCATGTTATGAAGCATTTGGTCACCATGACGAAATGAAAGGGTGCCACGACGATGATAACGGACACGGTGCCACGGCAATGTTCCGATTCCGACAACTCGTTGAGATATCGGTGCAAAAGAAGCAAGTGTGCGGATGTGCGGAGCATGCTAGAGATGGTGGGGTGATCCCGATTACCAGGTTCCCACGGGTCGACGACATGGCAAACGAGGAGGAACGTGCAACGTCAATCGCATACGGCGAAAACATGCGGTTCATCTCATACAACAAACATGCATTCGGTCCACGAGCGGTCGCTCTGGCGGTTATACCTTCGAAGTGTGCGTTCGGGATGGTTCGGTGTCGGTGTCAAAACCGGCAGATCTCGGGTAGGGGGTCCCGAACTGTGCGTCTAGGTGGATGGTAACAGGAGACAAGGGACATGATGTTTTTACCCAGGTTCGGGCCCTCTCGATGGAGGTAAAACCCTACTCCTGCTTGATTAATATTGATGATATGGGTAGTACAAGAGTTGATCTACCACGAGATCGGAGAGGCTAAACCCTAGAAGCTAGCCTATGGTATGATTGTTGTGATTGTGTCTTACGGACTAAACCCTCCTGTTTATATAGACACCGGAGGGGGCTAGGGTTACACAGAGTCGGTTACAATGGGAGGAGATCTACATATCCGTATTGCCATGCTTGCCTTCCACGCCAGGGAGAGTCCCATCCGGACATGGGACGAAGTCTTCAATCTTGTATCTTCATAGTCCAACAGTCCGGCCAAAGGTTATAGTCCGGCTGTCTGGATACCCCCTAATCTAGGACTCCCTCAGTAGCCCCCGAACCAGGCTTCAATGACGATGAGTTCGGCGCTCAGATTGTCTTCGGCATTGCAAGGCGGGCTCTTCTCCAAATTCCGAATACCTGTTAAATAGTGTCCGGCTTCTTGTAAATGCTGCGCTCCTTGGCTTCCACGCCCAATAATGGCCACCTTCCACATGTCAAGCGAATGTGAAGAGCCAGGGTGTTTTTACACTTACCCCCTAGCTATGCGAATGAGCTGTCTATTAAAGAGACGACGATTCAGATCCAAACCACACCATCCTCCCTTAGCGAGCATTCATCGGAGCGCACCCGAAAGCAATCCATTCCATCATGGCCAGTCGACGTAGCTTGTCCTATCATTCCCCCAGCCCCAAGCCCGGAGATTGGGAGAGGTGTTCCGTCCCGCACAGCCAACTAGTGAAGCTTCAGACCCAGGGATTTCTCCCCCCAGCGTATATGGTCCCGGTTCGAGCCGGGCTCGCCACCTACAATGGCGGAGAGCTTTCCCAATCCCTCCAAGGGAGAGCGGGTATGCCTCATCCCTTATTTGATAAGAGGACTTGGATTTCCAATTCATCCGTTTCTCCGGGGGCTCCTGGAGTTCTACGGCCTCCAGTTACACTGCCTTACCCCTACCTCCATACTACATATCGCGGGCTATGTAGCCCTTTGCGAGCTGTTTTTGGGTTGCGAGGCTCATTTCACACTATGGAAGAAGCTGTTCTGCCTTGTGCCCCGTTCTCAAAGGGGGTCAGTATATCAAGTGGGCGGAGCCGAAGTATGGCACATCGTTGGGACCAGATATCTATCCGGAACCCCGAAGAAGTCATCCGAAGACTGGCCTTCAGAATGGTTTTATATAGAAGACGTCCCTCTTCCGGATCCTATTCAGATCGGCCTTCCCGAGTTCAATAATGCTCCTTTGAAGAAGCGCCTGAGCTGGCGTCCACGGAGCCCCTAGGAGGAAGATGACAGAGACGTCCTTTACCTGATGAGCCGGATAAAGTTGTTGGCTCACTCAGGACTGACCATATGATCGAAGTCATGGCCATATGCATCATGTGGGGGGGGGGGTGTGCAGCCACTTCAATATTGAGGCCACCCGATGTGGGATTTCAACGGGGAGGATGACGCCACCCGCTGCGGCCGCAAGGGGCCGGACTCGACTGCCGCTTTGGCAAAAATCTTGTCCGGTTTGTTCAAGGGAGAAGAGGAGGAATTCCTCCGCGTCAATCCACAGGGTAGATTTTCCATGTACAATTCTCCAAGCTGGGTAGGTCAACACTTTCTATGCCCATTCGTTTCATATTCCCATAATTAAGCATTTTTCTTCGCGAATTCCTCGCAGGAGCTGTGTAAGGCTGTAAGGGAGATCAGCAGCCCACCTCCACAACCAGAGGATCCTGAACGGTCCCTTGACCAAGCTTTCCAAGAGGATCCAGATATATCTGTGGAGCTGATAGATGGGGTATTCTACCAATTAAGTAGTGATAATGCCTTGGTAGCCATTACGGCCGATTACCCTGGGCTGCTCCCAGCTTCACAGGTGACTGAGACCGAAGTCCTAGTATTTTGAAAAGGATTCGTCCCTGCGCACTTTGCTTATCGTATGCAAATGGTGTTTTACAGGGGAGGCCCTCGAGACGCCGTGCCGAACTCGCGGCGACTAGCCTACAAGGGACTCCGAGGCCGGATAGGATAAAAAGGAAAGCGGTCCGGACGGAGACACCGGTGCAGAGGTATGATGCAACATCTCATCCCTGATTGGTGTTTTTAAAGACATAATGACGCCCGTGTTCCCCAGAAAGAAGAACGCTCGCCGGACTATATCCGACGAGTGCGCCAACTGCGCTTCAACCAGCCGAGCTCCAGGGCCGGACACGGAAGCGGAAGCGGAAACAAGGCGCGTGCCGGATGTTCCTCCGACAGAGGATGCGGATAGAATATCCGCTACAAATTCCAAAGTGGAGAGCGCCATGAACCATTGGCGTCGCCGAGCCGTTCTCCGTGACGCTTGCTTCTCCCAGGAGGCATTTGATGCCTTCAACTCAGGAGATGCGTAGCTCCGTGCTGCTCACAATGGTCTAGCCAGAGCCACGGACCAGTATGTAAAGGGCATACGGGTGAGAAAATTTGATAATTATATATATCAGTAGCCCCTGAGACTTGAAACCGTTAGAATAACTGATTTTAGGATCATTTGTTATGCAGGTTCTTACAGAAAAGAATACCCAATTGTCCGAAGAGCTTGAAGAGTGCAAAGCCCAACTTCAGGCCGTACTGGCTGCAGAAGAGGAGTCCAAGAAGACCCCCTCTAGTAATACATATTTAAAATGATAGATACCATATAGAGTGCGGCATATGTGCAAATCTGACAACAAATATTGCAGATGACGCCGGAGGAAATCCAGATGAGCAACATCTCTTACGCCGGCTAAAGGCCGGCGAGAGCGTGCTTACGAGGGTTAGGCAAGAGAAAAATAATCTCTAGGATGCCAACACCCAGCTGGGAGTGGAACTAAAGGATGTTCGTGCCCAACTGTCGGACTCCGTGAAGGAGAATCAGTGGCTCGACGCGGCATTTTCAGTAAGTGCTTGAACGAACTTGTTAAAAAGAGTTCAGCGAAGAAGCCGGCTAACAGAGTTATGTCTGTAGGTATGCTGACGGGTCGTCCCGCGGATGAGATGCCCGGGTGTGCGGGTGATCTTCTACCAGAGCTGTCGCAACTGCACGAACAAGTTCGGCAGGTGATGCGAAGTGTTGCCCAGGCCTTATGGCCGTCCGTCTCCCTGCCTGAAGGCCTTGGAGAGCTTGCGGAGAAGCTTAAGGGAGCGCGGCGACGCTTCCGATTATGGAAGATATCGGCCTGCCATCAAGGTGCCAGGGAAGCCTGGGCCATGGTGAAAACGCGGTATACCAAGGCTGACCCAAACCACATGGCCGAGGTCGGACCTGTGGGGCCCAATAGGAAGGAGATCCCCGTGAGCTTAGTGTATGGGCAAGTAGAATTGGCCGCAAAGTATTCCCAACAGGACTGTAGACTAGACAGCTTGTTGGATGGTATAGAAGAGGAATTTAGCCTGTCAAATTGACTATGTAATTTAAAGTGACACGTATCATGCCTTCTAGCCAGATTGTAGATCATTTGTCATGGCGGACCTTTTCGCTTCAACCTCGGGACCCGATAGTCCGGAGTGTATCCGAATACCCTCTCGGTTATGTAAGAACCGGGGCATGCATGGAGACCAGGCGTAGGGGTCATTAGTGCTTGAACAGACAAGTGCCCAACTAGTTATGTTATATTACATGGTTAGTAAGAAACATCTTCCAGGGAGAATAGTTCTGTTAGGGGTTCCTTTCCCTGGGACGCATGCCCTAAAGTGCATGTCTGGACTGCGAAAAGAGACGCAAGAAAAACATCTGGGGGCACATGTATAAATAAGTAAAAAATCATCTTTTGTTCACCAACCGAATATTCCCTTAAGAACGCTAGCTTTCGGCTTCACCCAGTCTGAGGTACACATCCGGCTGACCCGACAGTAACAATCGCAGAGGTGCTCCCCTTATGCCCTAGCCGAATTAACGGGAACGTAGGGCATAAATACAAGAGCCAGGCAACCCAGCTTGGCCAAAACTTAAGTCATATCGATGCATATAATGGTGAATAAAAGGTACATGCGGAAGGATGACACATGTGCTGGGCATGAAGCCCGTATAAATAAATAAGATTCTGTGAAAGAAGCCCCCAAGTATAATGAGCGCGGATAGCGCGTTAATTGTGCGCAAACAAGGCACAAATTGGCCCTTAAAGGCTGTGAGAGAAAATAAGGGGAGAAGGAGAGAAATAAAAGACAGATAGTGTATAAAAAATGGACAGAGGAAGGAGACGAACACAGAGTCCGGCGCTAGGCGTAGAATCTTCGGAGTCTGGCTGCGTTCCATGGGTTCGGCTCGAGTCGATTATCCGATGCATCCCTCAGACGGTACGCTCCACCAGTCAGAACTTGGTCAATAATGAAGGGACCCTCCCATTTGGGCTTGAGTTTGTCCATTTTCTTCTCCGGCAGGCGTAGAACTAACTCGCCAACATTATAAGTTTTGGCCCGTACTTCTCTGCTTTGGTATCTTCGAGCCTGTTGTTGATAGAATGCGGAACGGGCTTTTGCCACGTCTCTCTCCTCCTCGAGGGCGTCCAAACTGTCCTGCCGATTGAGCTTGGCTTCTCTTTCTTTGTACATGCGCACTCGAGGTGAGTCATGAATTATGTCGCAGGGCAGAACCGCCTCTGCATCGTATACCATAAAGAATGGTGTGTATCCGGTAGTGCGATTCAGCGTGGTCCACAACCCCCAGAGTACGGAGTCGAGCTCCTCTACCTAGTGCGTGTTAGATTCCTTTAGGGACCGCACTAATCTGGGTTTGATACCGCTCATGATAAGACCATTTGCTCGCTCGACTTGACCATTAGCTTGTGGGTGATAGACGGAAGCATAATCGAGCTTGATGCCCATGTTTTTGCACTAGAGTTTTACCTCGTCGGCCGTGAAGTTCGTGCTGTTATCTGTGATGATGCTATGGGGGACACCATAACGGTGTACAACCCCGGATATAAAGTCTATCACCGGTCCAGATTTGGCCATTTTAACAGGTTTGGCTTCTATCCATTTGGTGAATTTATCCACCATGACCAGCAAGTATTTTTTCTTGTGGGTTCCCCCTTTAAGGGGTCCAACCATGTCGAGCCCCCAGACCGCGAAGGGCTAGGTAATGGGGATTGTTTGGAGGGCGGTGGGTGGCATATGGCTTTGGTTTGCAAAGAGCTGGCAACCAACACAGCGTTGGACTAAGTCCTAAGCGTCTGCCCGGGCCGTCGGCCAATAAAAACCTATACGGAAGGCCTTGCTTACAAGGGCCCCGGCTGCAGCGTGGTGGCTGCCGAGTTCGGCATGAATTTCTGCCAGAAGCTTCCGCCCTTCCTCTTCGGAGATGCACCTTTGAAGGACTCTGGTGGTGCTTTTCTTATAAAGCTCTCCCTCATGGACCTTATAGGCTTTAGATCGCTGCACTATGCAATGTGCCTCATTTTGGTCCTCGGGGAGTTCCTGCCTAGTTAGGTAGGCCAGGAGTGGTTCTGTCCATGGGGCGATGACGGCCATTATAACATGGGCTGAAGATGTTATTTCGATGGCAGAGCCTCCGATTATGTCAGAGTGTTCGGTATCTGGCATTGCGGTTAGGTCCGGGCTGTTATTGCCGGGTTCTCCTTCCCATACCACGGATGGCTTGAACAGCCTCTCCAAAAAGATGTTAGGGGGACCGCATCACGTTTTGCACCGATGCATGCGAGGACATCTGCCGCATGATTGTTTTCCCGGGCTACATGGTGAAATTCGAGCCCCTCGAACCGAGCTGACATTTTTAGGACGGCGTTGCGATAGGCCGCCATTTTCGGATCCTTGGCATCAAAGTCTCTATTTATTTGGGATATTGCAAGGTTCGAATCCCCCCGCACCTCTAGGCGTTGAATGCCCATGGATACTGCGATCCGGAGACCATGTAAAAGGGCCTCATATTCGGCTGCGTTGTTGGAGTCCGTATACATTATCTGGAGTACGTATTGAACTATATCTCTGGTTGGGGACGTCAAAACGATGCCAGCCCCCAGACCAGCCAGCATTTTGGAGCCGTCGAAGTGCATGATCCAGTTGGAATACGCGCCGTACTCTTTAGGGAGTTCGGCTTCCGTCCATTCGGCGACAAAGTCGGCCAATACTTGCGACTTAATGGCTTGCCGCGGCTTGTAAGTTATGTCAAACGGGAGGAGCTCAATGGCCCATTTGGCAATCCAGCCCGTGGCGTCGCGGTTGTTTATAATATCATTAAGTGGCACTTCTGAGGCTACTGTTATCGAACACTCTTGAAAGTAGTGTCGCAGCTCCGCCATTTTAATTTGGTGGTAGCCAGAGTATGTGCAACGCCCCGGATTCGATGCGCCAGGTGTCTGCCAGTTATTCGCCGTCATTGCCATGTCATTTGCTTGCGTGTTGCATTTTACCATGGCATCATGTGCATCTCATTTTTCATACATGTTCGTCTCATGCATCCGAGCATTTTCCCCGTTGTCCGTTTTGCAATCCGACACTCCTATGTTCCCCGGCGCCCCCTTTTACCTCTTTTCGTGAGTGTGTGTTAAACTTTCTCGGAATGGACCAAAGTTTTCCAAGCGGCCTTGGTACACCACCGGTAGACCGCCTGTCAAGTTTCGTGCCATTTGGAGTCCGGTTGATACTCCAACGGTTAACCGGATAGCCGCAAAAGGCTCTTTTGTGCGCAACCCAACACCCCTTAAAAGTGGCCCAAAACCCATCCAAACCCCCTCCATGCTGTCGGTCGTTCGATCACGATTGTGTGGGCGAAAACTACACTCCATTTGGAGTCTCCTAGCTCCCTCTACCTATAAATATGTGCACCCCTCCTCTAATCCCGCAGTCCAAAAACGCTAAAAACTTCCCCCGCTGCCACTGGACATGTCCGCCCGCTGCCGGACGTTTCGCGCCGCCGCCCCGGACCAGTGAAGCGCCGCCACCTATCCCGCGGGTCAACCGCACCGCCGAGCGGCCCGCGAGCCCGTAGCAGGCCCCCGCAGGCCCGTTCCTCCACCGCCCCACGGCCCGCGCCTGGCCCCGCCCGCGCGTGCCCTGCGCGCCGCCGCCCGGCGACCCTCGCCGCTGCCCGCTCCGCCACCGGCACGCCGCCCCTCGCCGCGCCTGCCTCCCCGCCGGCCCGCCTCGCCTCCTCTCCGCCTCGCGCCGCCCAAGCTCGCCGGCCCCGCGCCGCGGTGCCCTGCCCTCGCCGCCTTCTCTCCACCGCACAGGAGCTCCGTCCGCCGTTGGAGACGGAGCCCTCGTCGCCGGATCTGGTGAAGTGGGACCAGATCCACCCGCTCACCGATCCAAACGCGCCTCCCCGTCCCGGATCCACCCCGTCCCGGTTCGACCCCGTCCAGTTTTGTAGGTTGATTTTCTCTAAGTCCTTCTCTACAATATTTTATTGCTCGTTCATCGCATCATAACTCCATGCATACTGCTCCATTTCGTGCATATGATATACCGAAATGTTCATCAGGATGTGCTCTGCATTTGGTTACATTGTGCCATGTTCATTTGAGTCCACTTTGATACCCTAATCATCATTGCAAGTGTGCTATATAATGTTGTCTGCTGTAGTTTATCAGAACATGCTCCTTTGTCATTTTTGCATCTTTTTGTGTGATTTTATTTTGAGCATGAAGTTTACATGTATTATGAGCTAAAACATGCCGTATTTGCTGTGGTGAAATTCACTCTTCAAGATATGTCATGTGTTTATTGTTACAAGATTGCAAAGTAGCCTCCGTGATTTTGCAGATTCAGAGACTTAGGATTTCTCTAAGTCTTTGTTCTGCTGTTATTTTCATGCCATGTATTCATGTTGCTACAGTGAGATCCATGCCTCTTTTGAGTATGTTCAGTACGGATGTTTTGGACATATGGTTATGATCTATCCATCCATGCCTCTGTTTGAATTTATAGAGTGCACTAGCATGTCTTAATCTTGCTCTAATTTTGCTATAAAATGTTCCTGGCAGATTGTTTACATGTTATTCGATTTTGCCATGGTTGTTATAGTTGATCCAAGGACCCTATGAACTTGTTATTACCATTATTAGCTTAATGAACATGTCTTCTTGCTGATGCTATGCTTATCTTGTCATGCAATGCCTTGTGATGAGTGATTCGAGCTCACAAAGATGCCTTCATAATTCTGTCATGCCATGCTCTGTTATTTTCACCAAGTCTGAATCTGTAATAAAACTTGCTATGTTTATATGGGTGCCATCATATTTTCCGTGCCCTTTTGGCTCATGGTCAGTAAGGGACTTTTGTTCTATGCAATTAGTAGATTCATGCCATGCCTTTTGTTGCCATGATCAGTTCCTGAAACATGTTGTTTCATAGCTATAAACACTGCAATCTGATGTTATTTCTGCCATGTCCTGTGAATTCTGCCAAGTCTGTGAACCTGTTATTAATTGCAATCTTGCCATGTCCTTTTGAGCATGTTCTAGTAGTTTCTGGAGATAGCTCAGTGTTCATGCTTTGTAATGCTTTACCTGTACATCATGTCCGTGCCTTTTGTTTTCATGTTGAGATCCTGTAGCATGTTGTTTTGATGCTTGTAAGATGCCTAGTTGCTGTTTTGGACAGCATGCCCTTTATACTTGTATGGTGTGTATGTGTTGAACCGTTGCTCCGTTTTGAGTGTGCTCTATATGAAGCTTGCTTAGATTTGCATGTAGTTTCATGTTATCTTGTTGCATCCATGTTTTGAATGTGTTTGCTTGATGTTTGAATGCATTTTGCATCAATGCCATGCTTATCTTGTTTTGCTCATATCTTCTAGGCCGTAGCTCCGAATCTAATGAACTTTATATGTAACTTGACTAGAATTTCGTGTAGATCATCGTGGTGCATTTAACTTGCTGTTTAACAACTTGAACATAAGGTTTATTCAGATCTGGACCAATTTCGAAATTTGCATATGAGGACTTACCAGATTTGTTATATGTTGTTTCCGGCCTCATTTAAACTTGCTTTGATGTGTTGTTCTTGTATGCATCATCTCTTGCCATGAGTAGCTTCATGTAGCCTTGTCATGCATCATACTTGGTTGAGCATCATTCCTTGTTCATGTGTGGTGTGTTTACCGTGTTGTGTGTTTCTTCTCGATAGTTCCCGTTTTGTTGCGATCGTGAGGATTCGTTCGTCTACGCTTGGTTTGTCTTCTTGGCTTCATATTCTTCATGGACTCGTTCTTCTTCCTAGCGGGATTTCAGGCAAGATGACCGTCACCTTGGATCTCATTACTATCATTGCTATGCTAGTTGCTTCGCTCTATCGCTATGTTGTGTTACCTACCACTTGCTGCTCAAGCCTCCCAAATTGCCATGAACCTCTAACCTTTGTCACCCTTCCTAGCAAACCGTTGTTTGGCTATGTTACCGCTTTTGCTCAGCCCCTCTTATAGCATTGCTAGTTGCAGGTGAAGATGAAGATTGCTCCATGTTGGTTTATCTTTATGTTGGGATATGACAATATCTCTTATATTATTAATGCATCTATATACTTGGTAAAGGGTGGAAGGCTCGGCCTTATGCCTGGTGTTTTGTTCCACTCTTGCCGCCCTAGTTTCCGTCATATCGGTATTATGTTCTTGGATTTTGCGTCCCTAACGCGGTTGGGTGATTTATGGGACCCCCTTGACAGTTCGCTTTGAATAAAACTCTTCCAGCAAGGCTCAACATTGGTTTTACATTTGCCTCAGCCTATTACCTTTTCCCTTGGGAGTCGCGCATCCCGAGGGTCATCTTTATTTTAGCCCCCCGGGGCCAATGCTTGTCTAAGTGTTGGTCCAAACCGAGCCGCCTGTGGGGCCACCACGGGGAAACTTGAGGCCTGGTTTTACTCGTAACCTGTCTCATTCGGTGTTGCCCTGAGAACGATATATGTGCAGCTCCTATCGGGATTGTCGGCGCATCGGGCGGTCTTGCTGGACTTGTTTTACCATTGTCGAAATTTCTTGTAATCGGGATTCCGAGACTGATCGGGTCTTCCCGGGAGAAGGAATATCCTTCGTTGATCGTGAGAGCTTATCATGGGCTAAGTTGGGACACCCCTGCAGGGTTTGAACTTTCGAAAGCCGTGCCCGTGGTTATGTGGCAGATGGGAATTTGTTAATATCCGGTTGTAGTAAACTTGAAGTAGACTCTTCTAAAATACACCAACCGTGTGCGTAACCGTGAGTGTCTCTTTTCGGGGTTGTTTGAGAGGAGAACACGGTTTCGGGTTATGTTTGACGTAAGTAGGAGTTTCAGGATCACTTCTTGATCATTACTAGTTGACGATCGCTTCCTTTGCTTCTCTTCCCTCTCTTATTTGCGTAAGTTAGCCACCATACATGCTTAGTTGCTGCTGCAACCTCACCACTTTACCCCCTTCCTTACCCATTAAGCTTTGCTAGTCTTGATACCCATGGTAATGGGATTGCTGAGTCCTCGTGGCTCACAGGTTACTACACCACCAGTTGCAGGTACCGGTTATGTGATGTTCATGATGCGAGAGCGATGTTTGCTTGTGTTGGAGTTCTTCTTCTTCGTCGATCTTGGGTTAGGTTCCTGGTCGGCAGCCTGGGCTAGCAGGGTGGATATTGTTTGAGTTTCTGTTTATGTTTCATTCTTAGTCGGATGTTGATCTTGTATGTTGTATTGTTGTATTCATGTGACATTGTATGTCTTGGATGTATCCCCACTATTATGTAATGTTGATGTAATGATATCCACCTTGCAAAAGTGTCTTCAAGATGCGCTTCTATCCTTGGTGGGACCTTCGAGTTCCTTTAGGATAGGGTCGCATCTTGGGTGTGACAAGTTGGTATCAGAGCCTCGGATCCTTTTAGGATATTGAGGCTGTGCTCGGCGAGCCTGCGTGGGATTCCTGGCATATCTGAGGGATGCCAGGCAAATATGTCCCAAGCAAGGAGCAAGCTGGATTGTGATGACGAGCAAGGGTTGGTTGCGCTTTTCAAGCACTCGTTGATGAAGTATCGTTCCTACCCGAGGCAAGCGCACTTCGATGGCAAGCCTCTGAACGAAATTTCTGTGAAGTCTCCGGTGCTACATTTATCCGACGGTGACTGGAATAATCTTGTTACACATTGGTCTCGGCTGCAGCGTAAGGTACTGTCTATGATATCACATCACAATTTGAACTACATTTCTGCATTTGCCTTAATGTCTCACTTGTACGAAAACTGTTAGCAGAAAAACATTCGTTCTCAAGGGACCACAGAATCTCGCAACTATACTGCACACTGCATTGCTCTTCTGAGTACCTCTTGCCCTGTATGACCATACTTACTTTCATAGTTGTTTGATTATGTAGCACCACTGCACATGTTAGCCTCGTAATCGTCCATTTGGTGGACATTATAAGATCCGTATGGACTCTTACATAAATTTAGAATCAACCCAATGCTTTTGAAGAGGTTTAGCTCTGCAGTCCTCTTGTAAGGACTGAACGTGGTCTATCACTGTACTTACATTAACAGCTACTCCCTCCGTCCCATAATATAAGAACGTTTTGTACAGTACACCAGTGTTCAAAACACTCTTGTATTATGGGAAGAGGGATTGGTTCATTTTGTAGCATTCTGCATCTTATCTCCCTCGCCCACCATTTCCTAAAAAAGATCATATCTATATTTAATCTTACCAACAAGTAGAATACACAGACAATGCCAGTGCAGAAGTGTAGCCCATTGCTCTTGTCAGTACATTTTGTCCTGTAATGCTTGTACTTCCAGGGATTGGTAGTTGATTATGTAGCATCAATCTGCATCTTATCTTCATTATCCTCTACCCCTTCCAGTATTATCATATCTATAATTACTCTCTACAAAATGTAGAGTACAAGCAATGCTTATGAAGAAGATTCTGTGATGAAATTCTTGAGTTATCTTTCCCTTGACATGGAGAAGGGCATTATAAAGCCGGTGTTAACTGTTAATGTAAGTCAGTCCTTCTAAAGCCTTTATCCTCAACTGCTATTTAATTTTCTCATACTCCCTATCGTTTACTGCTGTTTAGTTTGCTGTTTCTACCAAAATGCATGTTCGTAAGAACCGTAAGTTCTAAGTTTTACTTGTAAAACCAAATTCCTTATTTGTACCATGCACATTACTTAATACTCCCTATATGTATGCTTGTTTTTGTGGATCTATAATCCAGTGTGTGGTGAAGCAGCCCACGTTTGCACCTTGTCATCTCCTGTTTTATCTTACTGATGTGGCTGATGATATGAACAACATGGCATGCACATTATCCAAAATAGATACAATGATTTTCTTTGCCCTTCATCTATGCTTGTTATGTTGACATGGTAATCCAGTAGTGTGGTGAAGCTCCCCGCATTATGAATAATGCCAAATTATGCTATTGATATTTTGAACTTACTCTTTATTTTCTAATTTGAAATTGGATAGAATTGACAGAACAGTTATCATCTTTGTTTATACACGTGCAAAAGTTGTCATTTCTCTGCTTTGTTTCAGGGTGATATGCCTGATGGCATGCACAAGTCTGCTGAAGGCTGTGAGACAAACCCAACATATATTGCAGCAAAGAAGGCAAAACATCTTGAAGATAGCGAGACAACCCCAAAGTCTTGTCTTGATGCAGTGTTCAAGTTACTTGAGACTAACAGTCAGACAAGCTCACAGAATTCGTTGTCTGAATCAGTTTGACTTCTTGAGTCCCAAGTTCTAGCAGAAAGGCATTCTGCAACTCAACTTCGACTTGAAGTCCTATCTCTAAAAAGATTGCGGAGAACACCAATGAGAGCCTCATCGCTAAACAGCTACACCTGGAAGCTATGACCGACATGCTAGGCCGGTCTCACAGGCTTGCTCAGCAGCTTGCGCAACAGTTCCCCCGCAAGGCTAACCTTTCTTGAACTGTCTTGGAAGTGGTCTCGGTTCAGTATTATTTTGTTACGCTGCAATGGTTCCCAGTTTTTGTAATCTGCTTCTTCGTTGTGCTTTATGATCACTGGTGGCGAACTTCGATGCCCAGTGGATGTAATATACCTTAAATCCTTTATTGTATAGTGTAGGTTTATTCTTAGTTACTATGCCGTAATTTCTTTACTGTATAGAGTAGGTTTGTTCTTAATTCCTACTAGTTACTGCCATCATTCGCTATCTGAAAAAAAATCAGATGTAGTCAACCGGACCAAAACATTCGACTCTAACGGGCCAGGTTTTTAGCGGGCCACAATTGGGTCGGCCTGCGTCTTTCTTGGGCCTGAATGATTGGGGCTTTCACACATTGCGCCAGGCCCAAACTTACACCGGCCTATATTTTAGTTGGGCCTTTTGTCGACCCAGCACTTAGTTTGGCCCAGGTAGCGTTGGGCCATTAACAGGCTGAATATTGTATTGGCCTGTTACGGCCGAGATGAAACCACGGGCCTTTAGCAGGCCAAAATGCATGTTGGGCCTCAATTTTCACTAGTCATCGACGGGCCTTCAGCAGGCCGAAATGTAGACCGGGCCATTTTGGGCTCAGTTAGCTCACGGGCCGTTACTAGGCCGAAACATATCTCGGGCCTTAGTTGGCCCACTGATATCATGGGCCTTTAAGAGGCCGAAAGCTTAGCACAGGCATCAACGGGCCGAATTACGCGACATGCCTTTAACAAGCCCAAAGTCACGTTGGGCTTAACTGTTGCCAACTTTAGCACGGGCCGTTAGTGGGCCCGATGTCCCGTCGGACCATATATGGCCCATGGGTAGCACGGGCCATTCCCAGGCCGAAAGTCACACCGGGCTGAAATGGGCCCATGTCTACATCAGGTCTCTAACAGGCCGAAAGTCACTAGGCTGTAGTTGGCCCAAATATTCGGCGAACAATTAACGGGCCAGATCTGGCTTCGGGCCGCAAATGGGCCCAAATATTGGGCGAACAATTAACGGGCCAGATCTGGCTTCGGACCGTAAATGGGCCCAAATATTGGGCGAACAATTAACGGGCCAGATCTGGCTTCGCGCCGTAAATGGGCCTTTATTAAGCAGGCCATTATTGGGCTGGCCCACTAGTACCTGATTAAGTTCTATGGGCTTTTGACTGGGCCAACCTTTTTAACCTATATGGGCCTCTGTTGGGCCTAGGCACGTGTCGACATATCATAGGCATGTCTCCTCCAATGGACGGGCGACATCTGGCCCACTGACGAGCTGACAGGTGTTCCCTTCGGCCAATCAGAATTTCACACGTGGAAATTTCCCATTGGTGAGGGCCTAACGGCGTTCCGTTACGGTGGATGCCACGTGTCGGTCACCCTTGACGAAAGCACTTCTGTGACGCGCGATTTATCGTCATGGAAGTGGACACTTCCGTGATGATAATTTTGGTAATGTCATGGAACACTTCTATGACAGCACATGTATGACTATCTTGATCTGTCATAAAATCGTCATGGATGTACATGCATGACAAAAAACGCGACCTACTGTGACAAACACGTATCATCACGAAAGTGTATTTTTTGTAGTGTATAGTGTGCTGAAATTTACTGTCACTTGTTACTATGGAAAGTAATCCACTGAGGGGCTTGTTCGGGGTATCTTCACCCCGACCAGTAGAGCAAAGAGTTGCTCCTCAACCTACTGAACCTACTGAAAATGTTTACTTTGAAATTCCTTTGGGTATGATAGAGAAACTGCTAGCTAATTCTTTTGCAGGAGATGGAACATTGCATCCCGATTTACACTTAATCTATGTGGATGAAGTTTGTGGATTATTTAAGCTTGTAGCTATGCCCGAGGATGTTATCAAGAAGAAGGTCTTCCCTTTATCTTTGAAGGGAGATGCATTGACATGGTTTAGGCTATGTGATGATATGGGATCATGGAACTACAACCGATTGAAATTGGAATTTTATCAGAAGTTTTATCCTATGCATCTTGTTCATCGTGATCGTAATTATATATATATATTTTGGCCTCGTGAAGGAGAAAGCATCGCTCAAGCTTGGGGGAGGCTTAAGTCAATGTTATATTCATGCCCCAATCATGAGCTCTCAAGAGAAATGATTATTCAAAACTTTTATGCTCGACTTTCTCTCAATAATTGCACCATGCTCGATACTTCTTGTACTGGTTCTTTTATGATGAAGACTATTGAATTCAAATGGGATTTATTGGAAAGAATTAAATGCAACTTTGGAGATTGGGATCTCGACGAAGGTAAGGACTCAGGTATAACACCTAAGTTTGATTGTGTTAAATCTTTTATGGATACCGATGTTTTCCGTGAATTTAGCATTAAATATGGGCTTGACTCTGAGATAGTAGCTTCTTTCTGTGAATCATTTGCTACCGATGTTGACCTCCCTAAGGAGAAGTGGTTTAAATATAATCCTCCCACTGAAGTAAAAGTAGTTGCACCTATTAAAGTTGAAGAAAAGACTATCACTTATAATGATCATGTCGTCCCTGTCGTGGTTCTATCTCTGATAGTGATGTAGGGGGGTGAGTATGGAGAGGCTAGATCTCAGCTATGGAGAGGTTGTAAACACACCAGGATGTACGAGTTCAGGCCCTTCGCGGAGGAAGTAATAGCCCTACGTCTCGGTGCCCGGAGGCGGTCGATTGGATTATAGGCGTGTGAATAACAGAGGTGCAAACCCTTGTCTCGGAGGAGGGGGTGGCTTATATAGAGTGCGCCAGGACCCCGGCCAGCCCACGTCACCAAGGGTTCAATGTACATTAAGGCGGGGCGTTACTGGTAACGCTGGTAATAAAGTGCTATAATGACCGTAAAGACTACTTAATAGCCGACCGTTTGCCTGCGGAGTGACTTTAGATCTCCTGGCGGTCGAGTGGTTGGCTTCGTGGTCGAGTGGTAGCTTCTTGGTCGAGTGTCTTGAGCCCGTCGAGTGGGTACCTTCAAGTCGATTGAAAGGTGACTTCTTCCAGGGATGTCCTTGGGTAGGGCTCTTAGGACAGGTCCATGCCCCTACCCTAGGTACATAGCTTCGTCATTAGCCCCCGAATGGATCGAGGTTCGAGTGGGGAAGGAGTTGGGGGTCCTTCCCACTGGTTATTAGTTGTCAAGGCCAAGCATCATGTCGTCCCCCTCCTCCAACAGTGGTGACAAGGATGCTTGGCTAATAAAGATAGAGCTGAAGAGTGAAGAACCCATGGAGATCAACAAGGATGATGGGATCAAGAAGGCCACAGAGGATCAAGCCCCGGCAGCAGAAGAAGAAGACATCCTTCAACTCGGAAGCAACTTATCTTGGACGTCTGTCGACTGATTTTTTTTGCAGAAATCCTGCGAACTTGTAGCTCGCTATACTGAGTTGGAGAATCAACAGATCCAGCTCAACCTTAACTTGAAGCTTGCTCAAGAGAATTTTAAGAAGGCGCAAGAAGAAGCAAAAGGTATGGCTGGTGAGGTTCTCCATTCTTAACGAGTGACTTTTCTTTCTTGTCCATTCTTGATGTTGATTTCACTCGACGTGCCGTAGATAAACTGGAAGAAGCTCTAAAGAAGAAGGATCAAGATCTTGCAGAAGCACAGAAGGAGGTCTTGAACAAAATGAGGCTTGCTGAAGAGAAACTGGCTTCGGTCGGAACTCTTGAGCAGGAGAACTCCAGACTAAAAGCTGCTCTCGAGGTAGCCAATCAAGAGGTTAGCTGATTGAAGAACGACAACGTGGCTCTGCACGACAAGGCGGGTGAGCTGGCGGGGAAGAGGAACGATCTGGAGGCTTATCTCGATGGACTCGCCAAGAAGCTGTTCGTCATGCTCGAAGGTAATTACTCCGACCCGACTGTCTTGCAGTTACCAAGCCTGTGTAGGGCCACCGTCTTATTCTTGAATCGTGTTTGCAGAATTCTGCCAGAGCTTCAAAGAGGAAACCAGTCGAGTGGAGCCAGGCTTGGACCCCGCCAATTCTCTCGTGAAGGACGAGGCTGCTATGAACGTGCTCCGACTAGAGTCTCGTGTTACCAGTGTTGTTGACTATCTTGCTCGACTGAAGGTTGCGATGTCGTGGATCGACACATCACTCTGGCCTGGGACGATGCTTCAGAACGACCTCGAGTCTCTGATGGTTCGACTGAATGAAGTCCCGGGTCGAGTGGCGGAATGGAAGAAATCTTCTGCTAGATGTGGTGCTGATGTCGCTCTGTCTCTGGTCCGCGTCCATTGCAAGGAGGCGCGAGAAGAAAAGCTGGCCACCATCCAAGTTGCCAATACCAGGAAGCACAACTTTCAAGACTTCATGGAGACTTTCATCGCTGCTGCCACTCGTATTGCAGACGGGATCGACTTGGACGAGTTCGTCGCCCCTTCCAGTCCTCCACATGAGGAATGAAAATCTTTTATGCTTCACTTTAAATTTGCCTCGAAATGCCGAGTGGATTTGTAACCGTTAAACTTTGCCGAGCCGAGGGCTCGAATACTTTGATCTGAGGTCTGGGACCTTTAGGCCTTATCTGAACTTGATTTCTCATTGAATATCTTCATGGTTTGATCCGTCGAGTGGAACTTGATCTTCACTCGGAATAACCTTGTATTTGTGGCGTAACTCCGAAGGAGAAGGTAGCAGTCGACTTGCGCCTCGTCGTCCTTGCGGATTGGGTTGTGTTCTGCACTTAGGCAAGCACTGGGCTGCAGCTAAGCCCTCGAGTGGGAGGTTTGCTCTCCACTCGGTAGGATTTTTAAACACTTAGGCGAGCACTGGGCTGCAGCTAAGCCCCCGAGTGGGAGTCTGGTTCGCCACTCGGTAGGATTTTTAAACACTTAGGCAAGCATTGGCTGCAGCTAAGCCCCCGAGTGGGAGTCTGGCTCGCCACTCGGTAGGATTTTTTAAACATTTAGGTGAGCACTGGGCTGCAGCTAAGCCCCCGAGTGGGAGGTTTGCTCTCCACTCGGTAGGATTTTTAAACACTTAGGCGAGCATTGGGCTGCAGCTAAGCCCCCAAGTGGGAGGTTTGCTCTCCACTCGGTAGGATTTTTAAACGCTTAGGCGAGCACTGGGCTGCAGCTAAGCCCCCGAGTGGGAGTCTGGCTCGCCACTCGGTAGGATTTTTAAACACTTAGGCGAACACTCGGTTGCAGCTAAGCCCCCGAGTGGGAGTCTGGTTCGCCACTCGGTAGGATTTTTAAACACTTAGGCGAGCACTGGGCTGCAGCTAAGCCCCCAAGTGGGAGTCTGGCTCGCCACTCGATAGGATTTTTTAAACACTTAGGCGAGCACTGGGCTGCAGCTAAGCCCCCGAGTGGGAGGTTTGCTCTCCACTTGGTAAGATTTTTAAACACTTAGGCGAGCACTGGGCTGCAGCTAAGCCCTTGAGTGGGAGGTTTGGTCTCCACTCGGTAGGATTTTTAAACACTTAGGCGAGCACTGGGCTGCAGCTAAGCCCCCGAGTGGGAGGTTTGCTCTCCACCCGGTAGGATTTTTAAACACTTAGGCGAGCACTGAGCTGCAGCTAAGCCCCCGAGTGGGAGGTTTGCTCTCCACTCGGTAGGATTTTTAAACACTTAGGCGAGCACTGGGCTGCAGCTAAGCCCCTGAGTGGGAGGTTTGGTCTCCACCCGGTAGGATTTTTAAACACTTAGGCGAGCACTGGGATGCAGCTAAGCCCCCGAGTGGGAGGTTTACTCTCCACTCGGTAGGATTTTTCAAACTTAGGCGAAACGGATTCGCAGCTAAGTCACCCACTGGGGGATTTCGTATGCAAACAAAAGTGACAACAATTATTGGAACACTCTTGTCTTTGATAAAAATGAACTGCAGAAGTTTTTTCCTATTACATCTCGTCCAAGGGAGAACTCAAGTGTAAAAGGGGCGGAGCAGTTCCGCATTCCAAGCTCGCGGCTCGTCGATCTGGCGATCAACATTGTAGAGGTGATACGCTCCATTGTGGAGGACTCTGGTGACGATGAAGGGGCCTTCCCAAGTAGGAGCGAGCTTGTGTGGTTTCTGTTGATCCACTCGGAGGACCAAATCTCCTTCTTGGAAGGCTCGACTCTTCACATTTCTGGCGTGGAATCGACGCAAGTCTTGCTGATAAATGGTTGATCTGATCATGGCCATCTCCCTCTCTTCTTCTAGGAGGTCGACTGCGTCTTGCCGGGCTTGTTCTGCTTCATCTTCGGTATAAAGTTCGACTCGGGGCACGTTGTGAAGAAGATCACTCGGTAGAACTGCTTTGGCTCCATAAACCAGAAAGAATGGAGTTCTTCTAGTCGACCGATTTGGGGTGGTCCTCAATCCCCACAGAACTGATGGAAGCTCGTCGACCCATGCGCCCGCTGTGTGCTTCAGATCACGCATCAGCCGGGGCTTTAGTCCTTTGAGAATCAGACCATTTGCCCTTTCAGCTTGTCCGTTCGACTGGGGATGGGCGACCGATGCGTAGTCGACTCGTGTGCCTTGAGAGGCGCAAAAAGCTCTGAACTTGTCGGAATCAAAGTTTGACCCATTGTCAGTGATGATGCTATGCGGGACTCCATATCTAAATGTTAACCCCCTGACGAAACTGATAGCGGTGCAAGCATCAAGATTCTTGATAGGCTTAGCTTCAATCCATTTGGTAAACTTGTTGACTGCCACAAGCACATGTGTGAAACCGCTCCTGCCTGTTCTCAGTGGACCGACCATGTCCAGTCCCCAAACAGCAAAGGGCCAGACGAGTGGAATGGTCTTCAGTGCTGACGCAGGCTTGTGTGACATGTTGGAGTAGAACTGGCACCCTCCACACTTGTCGACTATCTCCTTTGCCATTTCGTTTGCCTTTGGCCAGTAAAATCCCGCTCGGTATGCTTTAGCCACAATGGTCCGAGAAGACGCATGGTGACCACAGGTCCCCGAGTGGATATCATCAAGGATTATCTGACCTTCTTCTGGTGTTATGCACTTCTGACCGATTCTAGTCGCGCTTTCTCTATACAACTGTCCCTTTATGACTATGAAGGCCTTGGATCGGCGGACGATCTGTCGAGCCTCTTCCTCGTCCTCTGGGAGTTCTTTCCTTAGGATATACGCGATGTACGGTATCGTCCAGTCGGGAGTGATTGCCAAGACTTCCATGATTAGGTCGACCACAGCAGGGACTTCGACTTCAGTCGGATCTGTGGCACTTTTCGGCTGTGGGACTTCTTCTGTAAAATGATCTTCTTGGACTGATGGCGAGTGGATGTGGTCCAGGAACACGTTGCTGGGAATGGCTTCTCTCTTGGAGCCTATCTTTGCCAAATCGTTAGCCGCCTGATTTTTCAGTCAGGGGATGTGATGAAGCTCTAACCCCTCGAATTTCTTTTCTAACTTTCTCACTACATTGCAATAACTAGTCATTGCCGGACTTCTGACGTCCCACTCCTTCATCACTTGATTAACCACAAAATCTGAGTCACCATAGACCATGAGGCGATGGACGCCGAGTGAAATGGCCATGCGCAACCCGTACAAAAGTGCTTCATATTCTGCTTCATTATTGGAGGAATCGAAGTGAATCTGGAGAACATATCTGAGCTTATCTCCTCGGGGGGAGACTAATACTACCCCAGCACCGGAACCATTCAGCATCTTAGATCCATCGAAGAACATGGTCCAGTGCTCCGAGTGAACTTGAGTCAGAAGTTGCTGTTCAATCCACTCGGTGACGAAATCTGCGATTGCTTGGGACTTGATAGCCTTCTTTGCTTCAAACTTGATATCTAAGGGAAGGAGTTCAATCGCCCACTTAGCCACTCGACCAGTTGCATCTCTGTTGTGCAGAATCTCTAACAGTGGGGCGTCGCTGACGACTTAATGGAGTGGTCAGAGAAGTAATGTGCAATCTTCTTCGCAGTCATATAAATCCCATATACAAGCTTCTGGTAATGAGGATATCTTTGTTTTGAAGGGGTCAAAACTTCAGACACATAATAGACTGGGCGCTGAACTCTGAAGGCCTTTCCTTCTTCTTCCCACTCGACCGTAAGTACTGTACTGACAACTTGTCCTGTGGCTGCAATGTAAAGCAGCAGAGGCTCTTTGCTGATTGGGGCAGCAAGCACCGGCTGGGTGGAGAGCAGAGCTTTGAGCTCTGCAAATGCTGCATCAGCTTCTGGAGTCCACTCGAACTTGTCAGACTTCTTCATCAGTCGGTAAAGAGGCAACGCCTTTTCACCGAGACGAGAAATGAATCGATTTAGAGCGGCCAAGCATCCCGTAAGCTTTTGGACATCGTGCACAGGCACAGGACGCTTCATCCGGAGTATGGTACCAACTTTTTCAGGATTGGCGTCGATCCCTCGTTCGGAAACAAGAAAACCGAGTAACTTTCCACCTGGAACTCCGAATGTGCACTTTGATGGATTGAGTTTGATATCATACCTTCTGAGGTTGGCAAAGGTTTCAGCAAGGTCAGTCCGCAGGTCGGAACCTTTCCGTGACTTGACCACAATATCATCCATGTATGCCTCCATGTTCCGACTGATTTGAGTGAGTAAACACTTCTAAATCATCCTCATGAACGTGGCTCCGGCATTCTTGAGGCCGAACGGCATGGTGACGTAACAGAAGCATCCGAATGGAGTGATGAAAGCCGTTTTGATCTCGTCGAGTCCATACAGATGGATCTGATGGTACCCGGAATAGGCGTCTAGAAAATACAATCTTTCGCACCCCGCGGTCGAGTCGACTATTTGGTCGATGCGAGGGAGAGGAAAATGATCTTTCGGGCAGGCCCGATTGATATGTTTAAAATCAATGCACATGCAAAGTGACTTGTCCTTCTTGGGGACCATGACGACATTGGCGAGCCACTCGGAGTGGTAAATCTCTCGGATGAACTCCGCTGCTAAGAGCCGAGCCACCTCCTCACCAATGGCTTGCTTCTTCTGGACGGCGGACCGTCGAAGATGTTCTTTCACAGGCTTGAATTTTGGGTCGACTCGCAGACGGTGCTCAGCCAGCTCTCTGGGAACTCCAGGCATGTCAGAGGGTTGCCATGCGAAGATGTCCCAGTTCTCACGGAGGAGCTGGACGAGCGCTTCTTCCTATTTGGAGTCGAGCGTCGTTGAGATGTGAGTTGGGGCAGCATTGGGGTCGGTCGGGTGAATATGAACTGCCTTCGTTTCACTGGACGACTGAAAAGCTGATTCTGAAGCGGGCTTCTTAGCTCGTAGCAACTCACTCGGATCTGCAGTCTTATGATACTCTTGCAGCTCAACAACTGCCATCTGAGCGTCAGCAATCTTTGAGCCTTTCTGAAAACACTCTTCTGCCTTCTTCCGATTGCCTGTAACAGTGATCACACCTTTGGGACCAGGCATCTTCAATTTGAGATACACATAACATGGTCGAGCCATGAAATGTGCGTAAGCTGGCCTGCCCAAAATGGCATGATAAGCACTTTGGAAGTCCACAACCTCGAATGTCAACTTTTCCTTGCAGTAATTCTTTGAATCACCGAAAACCACATCAAGAGCAATCTGGCCGAGTGATTCGGCTTTCTTTCCAGGAATGACTCCGTGGAAGCTCATGTTACTGGTACTGAGCCTGGACATTGGAATGCCCATTCCTTTCAATGTTTCAGCATATAGTATGTTCAGGCCACTTCCACCATCCATCAGGACTTTGGTCAGTCAAGTGCCTTCGACAACTGGGTCGACCACCAAAGCTTGCCTCCTAGGGGTGGCAATGTGCGTAGGGTGATCAGACTGGTCGAATGTGATGGCAGTTTGAGACCACTTCAGATAACTGGATGTAGCCGGAGCAACCATATTCACCTCACGGTTAATGATTTTCAGTCGACTTTTGCTTTCGACATCAGCAAAAATCATCAGGGTGGAATTGACTTGGGGGTATCCATCGTCACTATCTTCCTTGTCCTCAACCTTGTCCGACTCCTTTTCCTTATCTTTGGACTGCTTGCCCTGAAACTGCTGGATCAGGAGCCGGCACTGCCGAGTGGTATGCTTTGGGTAAATAAAGTTACCCTCTTCATCTTTCTTGGTGTGGATGTGACATGGTAGATCCAAAACATCATTTCCATCTTGATCCTTGACTTTCTTGGGCTTCCAGGGGCCCTTGGGTTTTCCCTTGAACTTTCCCTGGGTTACGGCCTGGGCCTCCCCAGGGGCGGCTGGCTCGGCCTTCCGCTTCTGTTTCCGACTGGAGTTTCCTCCGGTTTCTTGGGCGACTGCCTTGTGCTTGCCACTCCGGAGTCGATCTTCGTCTTCACCATTAGCGTATTTGGTGGCAATCTCCATCATCCGATTCAGAGACATCTCTCCAGTTCGACCGAACTTCAGATTCAATTCTCTGTATTTAACGCCTTCTTTAAAGGCACAAACTGCTTGATGATCTGGCACATTCTCAACTGTGTGATGCAATGTGATCCACCTCTGGATGTAATACCTCAGAGTTTCATTCGGTTTCTGTGCGCAAGACCGCAACTCTGTAAGTCCTGCAGGTCGCTTGCATGTTCCCTCAAAGGTTGTGACAAACACTCGGGAGAGGTCCTACCAAGTGTAGATGCTGCTGGGCGCCAACTGATTTAGCCACGCTCTGGCCGAGCCCCCTAACATGAGAGGCAAATGCTTCATAGCCACCTCATCATTGCCACCGCCAATCTGTACAGCCACTCTGTAATCTTCAAGCCAAGTGTCAGGTTTAGACTCACCAGTGAACTTGCTGACTCCCGTCACCAACCTGAAGTTGGGAGGAATCACTGCTGCTCTGATGGCTCGACTGAAACACTCTGGCCCCAAAGCATGTACTCTGCTGCTGGCAGGTGCATCTCTGTCGTGGCCTTCTTGATGAGCTCTGTTCCTGTCAACCAAACCTTGAACGAGGATGGATCTTGCATGAAAGCCTGGGTCCCTGGGGTCGACTGGAATCCTCCGCCCAACACTATGAGGGCGTCTGTCATCTTGCTGCCGAGGCGCATACGACCCACTCCTCGGGGGAGGAGTTGGCACTCGACGTCGACCATCACGATCGAATCGGTGATCATAGTACTCATTTCTTCTGTACTGATCGTGCCGGTCTCCACGTCCCTCACGCCTCGGGGGCGATCTCGGGCTGTGAGCCGACTGGACTGTATCCGTTGCAACGGATCGACTGTGGATCCTATTCCGCGATTGAGAAACAGCGGAATTCTGGTTTCCCGCCGCCCGGAGCAACGCTCTGATCTGCAACAAGCCCCTGCCAGCCTCCGACTGGGAGGGCTGAATTGATTCTGCTATACGGGCCGCGGCGGCCAAATTCTGAACTGGGGTTCGGTATACCTGCGTCGGCGGGAAGAGCTGACGTCGACTGGACTCGGGAGCTCACTGACACGCTTGCTCGTCGAGTATTCGCTGGAGATTCTCCAGTCGAGTGCGCTCGGCCAAGTTAGCCAAGCGCGCGTCCTCCAAGGCCCGGGCCTCAGGGGTTTCTCCGACGATAGGAGTGTGGAGTGCGTCTATGTTCCGGCGGCGAAGCTCCTCTCGCTGCAATGACGTGAGAGGTTCGGGGAGATACTCATCGTGGGGATGCGACGGGTCGCCCCCACCCGCGCCTCCATCAGCGCGAGGGAAGCCGGGAGGACTGTGTGTTCCATCGACCGCCAGAACCTCAGCCGTTGGGTCGCTGCTGTCGCACTCGGATGCGGTCTCTGCGGAGCCAGTCGACAGGTCGAACAGGCCGTAGAGGGATTTGTCGGGCTCGATTGCCGTGACTTGTTGGGCGGCCGACTGGCGAGCCACGGCGCGCCTCACCCACCTCTGAAGTCTCGACCGACCGGAGCGCTTGCGCTGGTGGGAGACAGGGCGGGGAGACGACACGGGGATCGACCGATACTGGGTCGACGGCTGCCGCAGGAGGACGCCACGAACGCATGCGCGAAAGTGCGTCGCGCCGCGGACGGGGAGCGCGTCGATGTCGAGTGGTGCCTCCTGAAGCCAAGCGGAGTCGTCGGCGATGAACGTGAGCGCGCCGAGATGGATCTCGCGGCCCTCTACCAAAACTCCGCACGAAACCATGATCAAAGGGATCGGAAAAATCGCAACTTCTCCAACTAGGTGCTAAGATTCCTGCCCCAAGGTGGGCGCCAACTGTCGTGGTTCTAACTCTGACAGTGATGTAGGGGGTGAGTATGGAGAGGCTAGATCTCAGCTATGGAGAGGTTGTAAACACACCAGGATGTACGAGTTCAGGCCCTTCGTGGAGGAAGTAACAGCCCTACGTCTCGGTGCCCGGAGGCGGTTGATTGGATTATAGGCGTGTGAATAACAGAGGTGCGAACCCTTGTCTCGGAGGAGGGGGTGGCTTATATAGAGTGCCCCAGGACCCCGGCCAGCCCACGTCACCAAGGGTTCAATGTACATTAAGGCGGGGCGTTACTGGTAACGCTGGTAATAAAGTGCTATAATGACCGTGAAGACTACTTAATAGCCGACCGTTTGCCTGCGGAGTGACTTTAGATCTCCTGGCGGTCGAGTGGTTGGCTTCGTGGTCGAGTGGTAGCTTCTTGGTCAAGTGTCTTGAGCCCGTCGAGTGGGTACCTTCAAGTCGATTGAAAGGTGACTTCTTCCAGGTATGTCCTTGGGTAGGGCTCTTAGGACAGGTCCATGCCCCTACCCTAGGTACATAGCTTCGTCAGTCCCTACTGCTTATATTGAGAAACCACCTTTCCCTGTTAGAATAAAGGATCATGCTAAAGCTTTAACTATGGTCAATAAAAGTAACATTAAGACACCCAAACCCCCTGAGAAAATTAAAGTTGAAGCTAGTATTGCTATGGTTAAAGATCTCTTGGCTGATAATATTGATGGGCATGTTATTTACTTCTGTGAGGAAACTGCTAGAATTGCTAGACCTGATACTAAAAATAAACATACACCTGTTGTAGGCATGCCTGTTATTTCTGTTAAAATAGGAGATCATTGTTATCATGGCTTATGTGATATGGGTGCTAGTGCAAGTGCAATACCTCATTCCTTATACAAAGAAATTATGCAAGATATTGCACCTGCTGAGATAGAAGAAATTGATGTTACAATTAAGCTTGCCAATAGAGATACTATTTCACCAATCGGGATTGTTAGAGATGTTGAAGTCCTGTGTGGGAAAGTTAAATATCCTGCTGATTTTGTTGTTCTTGGTTCCCCACAAGATAGCTTTTGTCCCATCATATTTGGTAGACCCTTCTTGAATACTGTTAATGCTAGGATAGACTAGGAAAAGGATGTTGTTCCTATTGGTTTGAGTGATATATCTCATGAGTTTAATTTTGCTAAATTTCGTAGACAACCCCGTGATGAGGAATTTCCTAGTAAAGATGAAATTATTGGTCTTGCTTCTATTGCCGTGCCTCCTAGTGATCCTTTAGAACAATATTTGCTAGACCATGAAAATGATATGTTTATGAATTAAAGAAGGGAAATAGATGAAGTATTCTTTAAACAAGGACCTATTTTGAAACACAACTTGCCTGTTGAAATCCTAGGGGATCCTCCTCCACCCAAGGGTGATCCCGTGTTTGAGCTTAAACCATTACCCGATACTCTTAAATATGCTTATCTTGATGAGAAAGAGATATATCCTGTTATTATTAGTGCTAACCTTTCAGAGCATGAAGAAAAGAAATTATTGAAAACTCTGAAGAAGCACCGTGCTGCTATTGGATATACTCTTGATGATCTTAAGGGCATTAGTCCCACTCTATGCCAGCACAAAATAAAATTGGAGAAAGACGCTAAACCAGTTCTTGATCACCAACGATGGTTAAATCCCAAGATGAAAGAAGTGGTAAGGAAAGAAATACTAAAGCTTCTGGAGGCAGGTATAATTTATCCCGTTGGTGATAGTCAGTGGGTAAGTCATGTCCATTGTGTCCCTAAGATGGGAGATATTACTATTGTTCCTAATGATAAAGATGAATTGATCCCACAAAGAAATATTACAGGCTATAGAATGGTAATTGATTTCCGCAAATTAAATAAAGCTAATAAAAAGGATCATTACCCTTTACCTTTTGTTGATCAAATGCTAGAAAGGCTATCCAAACATACACATTTTTGCTTTCTACATGGTTGTTCTGGTTTCTCTCAAATACCCGTGTCCAAAGAGGATCAAGAAAAGACCACTTTTACTTGTCCTTTCGGTACCTTTGCTTATAGACGTATGCCTTTTGGTTTATGCAATGCACCTGCTACCTTTCAAAGATGCATGATGGCTATATTCTCTGATTTTTGTGAAAAGATTGTTGAGGTTTTCATGGATGATTTCTCCGTATATGGAACTTCTTTTGATGATTGCTTGAGCAACCTTGATCGAGTTTTGCAGAGATGTGTAGAAACTAATATTGTCTTGAATTGGGAGAAGTGCCACTTTATGGTTAATGAAGGTATTGTCTTGGGGCATAAAATTTCCGAAAGAGGTATTGAAGTTGATAAAGCTAAAGTTGATGCTATTGAAATGATGTCGTGTCCCAAGGACATTAAAGGTATAAGAAGTTTCCTTGGTCATGCCGGTTTTTATAGGAGGTTCATTAAGGACTTCTCAAAACTCTCCAGGCCTCTGACCAATCTCTTACAAAAAGATATTCCTTTTGTCTTTGATGATGATTGTGTAGAAGCATTTGAAATACTTAAGAAAGCATTGATTTCTGCACCTATTGTTCAACCACCTGATTGGAATATACCCTTTGAAATTATGTGTGATGCTAGTGATTATGCTGTAGGTGCTGTTCTAGGGCAAAGAGTTGATAAGAAATTAAATGTTATTCAATATGCTAGTAAAACTCTAGACAATGCCCAGAGAAATTATGCTACTACTTAAAAGGAATTTTTAGCGGTTGTATTTGCTTGTGATAAGTTCCGACCTTATATTGTTGATTACAAAGTAACTGTTAACACTAATCATGCTGCTATTAAATATCTTATGGAAAAGAAAGATGCTAAACCTAGACTTATTAGATGGGTTCTCTTGCTACAAGAATTTGATCTGCATATTATTGATAGAAAGGGAGTTGAGAACCCCATTGCAGACAACTTGTCTAGGTTAGAGAATGTTCTTGATGACCCACTACCTATTGATGATAGCTTTCCTGATGAACAATTAGCTGTCATAAATGCTTCTCGTACTGCTCCATGGTATGCTGATTATGCTAATTACATTGTTACCAAATTTATACCACCTAGTTTCACATACCAGCAAAATAGAAAGTTTTTCTATGATTTAAGACATTACTCCTGGGATGACCCACACCTTTATAAAGAAGGAGTAGATGGTGTTATTAGATGTTGTATACCTGAGCATGAACAGGAACAGATCCTACGCAAGTCTCACTCCGAAGCTTATGGAGGACACCACGCTGGAGATAGAATTGCACATAAGGTATTGCAATCCGGTTTTTATTGGCCTACTCTCTTCAAAGATGCCTGTAAGTTTGTCTTATCTTGTGATGAATGTCAAAGAATTGGTAATATTAGTAGACATCAAGAAATGCCTATGAATTATTCACTTGTTATTGAACCATTTGATGTTTGGGGCTTCGATCATATGGGACTGTTTCCTTCCTCTAATGGTTATACACATATTTTAGTTGCTGTTGATTACGTTACTAAGTGGGTAGAAGCTATTCCAACTAGTAGTGCTGATCATAACACCTCTATTAAGATGCTTAAAGAAGTTATTTTTCTGAGGTTTGGAGTCCCCAGATATTTAATGACTGATGGTGGTTCACATTTTATTCATGGTGCTTTTAGTAAAATGCTTGCTAAGTATGATGTTAATCGTAGAATTGCATCTCCGTATCACCCGCAGTCTTGTGGTCAAGTAGAATTGAGTAATAAAGAGCTCAAATTAATTTTGCAAAAGACTGTTAATAGATCTAGAAAGAATTGGTCTAAGAAACTTGATGATGCATTATGGGCCTATAGAACTGCATATAAAAATCATATGGGTATGTCTCCGTATAAAATGGTTTATGGAAAAGCATGTCACTTACCTCTTGAACTAGAACATAAGGTATATTGGGCCATTAAAGAGCTCAATTATGATTTCAAACTTGCCGGTGAGATGAGGCTATTTGACATTAGCTCACTTGATGAATGGAGAACTCAAGCCTATGAGAATGCCAAACTATTTAAAGAGAAAGTTAAAAGATGATATGACAAAAGGATACAAAAGCGTGAGTTAAATGTAGGTGTTTATGTGTTGCTATTCAACTCTCGTTTAGGATTTTTTGCAGGAAAACTTCTCTCTAAATGGGAAGGTCCTTACGTTATCGAGGAGGTCTATCGTTCCGGTGCATAAAAATCAACAACTTCGAAGGCACAAATCCGAAGGTGGTGAACGGTCAAAGAATCAAACATTATATCTCAGGTAATCCTATAAATGTTGAACTTAATGTTATTGAAACCGTAACTCCGGAGGAATACATAAGCGACACTTTCCAGAATGTTTCAGACTCCGAAGAGGAATAGGTATGTGGTACGGTAAGTAAACCGACTCCAAAATAGTTCAAATGGAAATTTTCTCTGTTAAGAAAATAGGAAATAAGAAGTAGTACGGGAAGGACACGAGGCGTCCACGAGGGTGGAGGGCGCGCCCCCTGCCTCGTGGGCACCTCGTGCGCTCTCCGGAATCCATTTTCTTGCACGATACTCCTTTTGGTCGGTAAAAACTCATTATATAATCTCTCGAAGGTTTTGACCACCGTACCATGCAAATGTCCTCTGTTTTTGTTTCAAGCTGTTTTCTGCCAGAGTTGTCAAGGCCAAGCATCATGTCGTCCCCCTCCTCCAACAGTGGTGACAAGGATGCTTGGCTAATAAAGTTAGAGCTGAAGAGGGAAGAACCCATGGAGATCAACAAGGATGATGGGATCAAGAAGGCCACAAAGGATCAAGCCCCGGCAGCAGAAGAAGAAGACATTCTTCAACTTGATCACAATCTTCTTACCCCAACTAAGATCGAAGCTTTCAAGATGATTGAGTTAGCTTGTATACAAAACAAGTATCTCACACGTGAAAATATTTTGTTGAAGGAGCATATCATCGCACTCAAGGGCATTATCCGCAAATTGGAGGATCTCCTACGCTCGATGTGCGACTATCCATCATCACCACCGTCTTCTTCACCAGCAAAGGAGAACTGAACGCATGGTTATGGGCACTCCCCTTGGCAACTGCCAAGCTTGGGAGAGGTGCCCCGATATCGTATCACCATCACACTCCTATCTTTACCGTTTTTCTTAGTTCGATCCTTTTGGTAATATATTGATCTAGTAGAATAAAGTTTTAGTGTGATTTAGTTTTGAGTTTTGCCTTATGATCCTTTTATGTAATCGAGTCTGTGAGCTATATATAATAAAGATTAGTGTTGAGTCAAAGGCTTGATTGTCTTGGCATGATCTTAAAAGAAAAAGAAAGAATAAAAAGAAGTAAAGAGATCATATTGATCTTATGGAGAGTAATGACTTCACATAAAAAGAGTATGATGAATAAAAGTTGTTGAGAGTTCACAAACATAGTTTTGGTCACCGCTGCAATTAATAGGAAGTAATAAAGAAAGAGAGGTTTTCACATATAAATATACTATCTTGGACATCTTTTATGATTGTGAGCACTCATTAAAGTATGACATGCTAAAGAGTTGATGTTGGACAAGGAAGACAACGTAATGGTTATGTTTTCTTATATCCGAAATAAAGTATAGTGTCATGGACCATCCAACATGTTGAGCTTGCCTTTCTCCCTCATGCTAGCCAAATTCTTTGCACCAAGTAGAGATACTACTTGTGCTTCCGAATATCCTTAAACCTAGTTTTGCCATGAGAGTCCACCATATCTACCTATGGATTGAGTAAGATCATTCAAGTAAGTTGTCATGTTGCTTGCAATAAAAATTGCTTTTTAAATATGTATGATCTATTAGTGTGGAGAAAATAAACTTTATACGATCTTGTGATATGGAAGCAATAAAAGCGACAGACTGCATAATAAAGGTCCATATCACAAGTGGAAATATAAATTGACGTTCTTTTGCATTAAGATTTCGTGCATCCAACCATAAAAGCACATGACAACCTCTGCTTCCCTCTGCGAAGGGCCTATCTTTTACTTTTGTCTTATACCTTTTGCAAGAGTCATGCTGATCTTCACCTTTCCTTTTTACATTTTATCCTTTGGCAAGCACATTGTGTTGGAAAGATTCTGATATATATATATCCAATTGGATGTAAGTTAGCATGAATTATTATTATTGGCGTTACCCTTGAGGTAAAAGGTTGGGAGGCAACACTATAAGCCCCTAACTTTCTCTCTGTCCGATTAAAACTCCATACCCATAAGTATTGTGTGAGTGTTAGCAATTGTGAAAGACTAAATGATAGTTGAGTATGTGGACTTGTTGAAAAGCTCTTATATTGACTCTTTCCGATGTTATGATAAATTGCAATTGCTTCAATGACTGAGATTATAGTTTGTTGGTTGTCAATGAAGTTTCTGATTCATACTTGACATTGTGAATAGATTATTACTTGAGCATAAGAAATAATATGACAATATCCTTATATGTTGCTATTATAAGAATGATCATGATGCCCTCATGTCTGTATTTTATTTTATCGACACCTCTATCTCTAAACATGTGGATATATTTATCGTTATCCGCTTCCGCTTGAGGACAAGCGAGGTCTAAGCTTGGGGGAGTTGATATGTCCATTTTGCATCATGCTTTTATATAGACATTTATTGCATTATGGGCTGTTATTACACGTTATGTCACAATACTTATGCCCATTCTATCTTATTTTACAAGGTTTACATGAAGAGGGAGAATGCCGGCAGCTGGAATTCTGGGCTAGAAAAGGAGCAAATATTAGAGACCTATTCTACACAGCTCCAAAAGTCCTGAAACTTCACGGAAGCCATTTTTGGAATTAATAAAAAATACTGGCGAAAGAATCCACAAGAGGGGGCCCACACCCTGGCCACGAGGGTGGGGGTGCGCCCTACCCCTGGGTGCGCCCCATACCTCATGGGCCCCTGGCAGGCCTCCGGTGCCCATCTTCTGCTATATGAAGTCTTTCGTCCGAGAAAAAATCATAAGCAAGCTTTCGGAAAGAAACTCCGCGGCCACGAGGCGGAACCTTGGCGGAACCAATCTAGGGCTCTGGCAGAGCTGTTCTCCCGGGGAAACTTCCCTCCGGGAGGGGGAAATCATTGCCATCGTCATCACCAACGATCCTCTCATCGGGAGGGGGTCAATCTCCATCAACATCTTCACCAGCGCCATCTCCTCTCAAACCCTAGTTCATCTCTTGTATCCAATCTTTGTCCCAAAGCCTTAGAGTGGTACCTGTAGGGTGCTAGTTGTGTTGATTACTCCTTATAGTTGATGCTAGTTGGTTTATTTGGTGGAAGATCATATGTTCAGATCTATTATGCATATTAAGACCCCTCTGATTATGAACATGAATATGATTTGTGAGTAGTTAGGTTTGTTCCTGAGGACATGGGAGAAGTCTTGCTATAAGTAGTCATGTGAATTTGGTATTCGTTCGATATTTTGATGAGATGTATGTTGTCTCTCCTCTAGTGGTGTCATGTTAACGTCGACTACATGACACTTCACCATTATTTGGGCCTAGAGGAAGGCATTGGGAAGTAATAAGTAGATGATGGGTTGCTAGAGTAATAGAAGCTTAAAACCTAGTTTATGAGTTGCTTCGTAAGGGGCTGATTTGGATCCATATGTATCATGCTATGGTTAGGTTTACCTTAATACTTGTTTTGTAGTTGTGGAATGCTTGCAATAGGGGTTAATCATAAGTGGGATGCTTGTCCAAGTAAGGACAACACCCAAGCACCGGTCCACCCACATACTAAATTATCAAAGTAACGAACGTGAATCATATGAGCATGATGAAAACTAGCTTGACGATAATTCCCATGTGTCCCCGGGAGCGTTTCCCTTCATATAAGAGTTTGTCTAGGCTTGTTCTTTGCTACAAAAAGGATTGCGCCACCTTGCTGCACCTTGTTTACTTTCATTACTTGTTACCCGTTACAAATTACCTTATCACAAAACTACCTGTTACCGATAATTTCAGTGCTTGCAGAGAATACCTTGCTGAAAATTGCTTATCATTTCCTTCTGCTCCTCGTTGAGTTCGACACTCTTACTTATCGAAAGGACTACGATAGATCCCCTATACTTGTGGGTCATCACCTACCCCCTTGGGCGCTGAGGGAGTCCTGGACAAAGGGGTCCTCGGGCGTCCGGCCTGTTGGCCATGGGCCGGACTGATGGGCTGTGAAGATACGAAGACCGAAGACTGCACCCGTGTCCGGATGGGATTCTCCTTGGCATGGAAGGCAAGCTTGGCGATCAAATATGTAGATTCCTTTATTTGTAACCGACCTTGTGTAACCCTAGATCCTCCCGGTGTCTATATGAACCGAGGAGTTAGTCCGGAGGTGAGGGAGAATCATTACCATAGTCATACAGGTTAGACTTTTAGGGTTTAGCCATTACGATCTCGTGGTAGATCAACTCTTGTATTACTCATATTCATCAAGATCAATCAAGCAGCAAGTAGGGTATTACCTCCATAGAGAGGTCCCAAACCTGGGTAAACATTGTGTCCCCTGTCTCCTGTTAACATCGACGTTAGACACACAGTTCGGGACCCCCTACTCGAGATCCGCAAGTTTTGACACCGACATTGGTGCTTTCATTGAGAGATCCACTATGCCGTCCCTTAAAGGTTTGATGGCCCCTTCAATCATCAGCGACGATGATGTCCAAGGCGAGACCTTTCTCCTCAGAGAGATCTTCGTGTTCGGCGGCTTCGCACTGCGGGCCAACTCGCTTGGCCATCTGGAGCAGATCGATAGCTACGGCCCTGGCCACCAGGTCGGATTTGGGAGCTTGAACTACGTTGTGGACGTCCGTGGAGATTTGATCTTTGCCGGATTCGTGACCACGGCAACCACCACTGGTCACCTCAATGAACATGACCTAAATCTGTCATCGGACCGCATCCAGGAGACAGCTCCTGTAACCGCTCTGGCCTTAGATCCAGAGCAGACTGCGCCATCCAAGGATGGTAAGCTCAAACCCGCCACGGAGGCCACAGATTCCCTGGCGTTGGGGCCGCACATAGACTTAACCTCACATGATACCCGTGCCACTAGAACTCCAGACTCGTCTCTGGTCATAAGTTCTGAACCATGTGAGCCCGTGGACGCCGAACTTGATCGTTTATCGATCTTCGAATTCAGCGCCGCAGACATCTTCCAGCACTCGCCTTTGGGCGATGTGCTAAATTCATTAAAGAACCTATCCTTGGCGGGGGACTCACACCCGAACTATGTTCGGTTCAAACTAGGGGCTGATGATGGAGAATTTTGCTTCCCACCCACCACCCACTTCATAGCCACTGTCGAGGATTTAACCAACATGCTTGATTACGGCTCTGAAGACATTGACGGTATGGACGACGATGCCGACGAGGAGCAGGGCCAAAACCCGCCATTCATTGGAGGATGGATGGCCACTTCTTCGTATGATGTGTACATGGTGGATACACCCAAAACAACCAACGACGGTGACAAGGAAAACCCAGTTGAGAATAAACCTCCTGTGACACATCACAAACACCGGCGTCCTTGTCGCCGCTCTAAGTCACGTCATTCAAAAGACAGCAATACTGGCACTGGAGAAAATAATACTCCGGACGATGCAGAAAACAATGAAGACCCAGTGGAGGGAACATCCGAACAGGAGGAACAAGAAAACGGGCAAGTCAGCCCCGACGAACAGGCCATGCCCAACGACTCAAAGGACGGTAGTTATCTTTCGCTCTCCGAGGATGAGGAAATCCTCGGCAATGAGGATTTCATCGTGCCCGAAGAACCTCTCGAGCAGGAGTGCTTCAAGCGCCAGCTAATAGCCACCGCAAGGAGCCTGAAAAAGAAGCAACAGTAGCTTCAAGCTGATCAAGATCTGCTCGTCGACAGGTCGACTGATGTCCTAGCAGCCGAGGAATACAGCCTCAGACGCCCAACCAAGAGTTACCCAAAGCGCAGATTGCTACCTCAGTTTGATGTGGAGGAAGCGGAGCCCATACCTCCCTCGCGTAATGCGGCTGATCGACCACTACGCGGTCGGGATAGTGTGGCGGACCGACCACCACACAGTCGGGATAAAATGGCAATTCGGGCCGAACAGCAGCCCGCCCCACTGCCACGCAAAAATAGAGACAAAACATCTCGGGGTCATACAAACGACCTTTGGCAGGACCTGGACAGTAGAGCAGGATATACCAGATCGATCTACGGATCGCGAGGACGTCCCTCGACATGCGATGATGGCTACCTATTCTGGCGTGACAAACATAGCCACGCCCGGGCCGATAACCGCAGACGGACCCCATCGGAGCTACGTCGCGATGCGGCCAGATATAGAGGCGCCGCACACCCTCTTTGCTTCACTGATGAAGTAATGGATAATGAATTCCCCAAAGGGTTCAAACCCGTGAATATCGAATCATACGATGGAACAACTGATCCCGCGGTATGGATTGAGGACTTTATCCTCCACATCCACATGGCCCGCGGAGATGATCTCCACGCCATCAAATACCTCCCACTAAAGCTTAAAGGGCCAGCTTGGCACTGGTTAAACAGTCTGCGTAAAAATTCTATTGGCAGCTGGGAGGACATGGAAGAGGCCTTCCTCGACAACTTCCAAGGTACATATGTCTGGCCACCAGACGCCGATGACTTAAGCCACATAGTTCAACAGCCTGGGGAGTCAGCCAGGAAGTTCTGGACTAGGTTCCTAAATAAAAAGAACCAGATCGTCGACTGTCCAGATGCCGAAGCCCTAGCGGCCTTTAAACATATCATCCGCGACGAATGGCTCGCCCGCCACCTCGGCCAAGAAAAGCCAAAATCCATGGCAGCCCTCACGGCACTCATGACCCGCTTTTGCGCGGGTGAGGATAGTTGGCTGGCCCGTAGTAAAAACACAGCAGCAACGCCGAGCTCCGACGTAACAAACACAAACGCTGAAGCAATGGCGATAATACCAATGACACTACAGTTAACGCCGGATTCAGCGGTTCCAAGTCCGGCCAGCGGAAGAAACCGTACAAAAGAAACAATCAGGGACCATCCAGCTTGGACCGCATACTTGATCGTCCGTGCCAGATACATGGCACCCCAAACAAACCAGCCAATCATACCAACAGAGATTGTTGGGTTTTAAAGCAGGCCGGAAAATTAACCGCCAAGAATAAGGAAAAGGGATCGCAAAGCGAGGACGATGACGAGGAGCCCCAGCAACCGAACACAGGGGGACAGAAGAAGTTTCCCCCTCAAGTCAAAACAGTGAACATGATATATGCCACACACATCCCCAAAAGGGAGCGCAAGCGCGCACTCAGGGACATCTACGCGATAGAGCCAGTCGCCCCAAAATTCAATCCATGGTCGTCATTCCCGATCACCTTTGATCGCCGGGATCACCCGACTAGTATCCGTCATGGTGGTTCAGTCGTGCTTGTCCTTGACCCAATCATTGATGGATTTCACCTGACGAGCGTCCTTATGGATGGGGGTAGCAGCCTCAATCTGCTCTATCAGGATATAGTGCGCACAATGGGCATCAACCCATCATGGATCAAACCCACAAAGACTACCTTCAAAGGAGACTTACCAGATGTAGAGGCCCGCTGTACGGGCTCAATCACATTAGAGGTTGTCTTTGGATCCCCGGACAACTTCCGAAGTGAGGAGTTAATCTTCGACATCGTCCCCTTTCGCAGCGGCTATCACGCACTGCTCGGACGGACCGCATTCGCTCGATTCAACGCGGTGCCACACTATGCTTATCTCAAGCTCAAGATGTCCGGTCCATGCGGCGTCATAACAGTAAATGGAAATATGGAACGCTCCCTCCGTACAGAAGAGCACACCGCTGCCCTAGCAGCAGACATACAGAGCGGCCTTCTCAACCAGAACCTTAATTCGGTTGCCGAGCCCCCGGACTCCATTAAGAGGGTCCGAACTATTCTGCAGCAGGATAGCTCGGCTCGTCAGGAGCTCAACTAGCAATTTGGCATTCGTCTCAGTCCCGATCAAGTGGTGACATTCATACCGCATGTACATAACTACGCCCTCAAAATCCCATGGGCATCGACAGAGGCATAGCTAGCCTGTACGGCTCAACCGACACCAGATACACACATACGTTCACCTTTCCTTTTTTCCTTTTTGAGGTCTCAATCCCGCATGCCCCATCTGATGGCCTGATCATTGGTCCTCTTGAAGGACAAACACACCAAGACGGCTAGAAACACAGGCATATGAGGGACTTTCTAGGTGGTCTCATTAACGATCACTCTACCTGTTTTTCAGGACCCACATGCAGCTTTCCCTTGGTTTTGGCATGTTAAATAGCCTGTTGCCTCTCACACTATTTGTATCAATGCGCATTGATGTATTAATAAAATCGCAATGAAAGCAGTTCGCGACCCAAATTCTGTGGCCCTTGCTCACTACTTTTGCTCCTTGTTTATTTTCCTTTTTCTATTCAAAACCTTATTAGTTAACAGCCGTACACTCTGGTACATTTCATATTTGCCAGGGGCTTCATAGTGCCCCGCACTATGGTGATACGTCTCCAACGTATCTATAATTTATGAAGCATTCATGCTATATTAATATGTGTTTTGAATGATTATGGGCTTTATTATACACTTTTATATTATTTTTGGGACTAACCTATTAACCGGAGGCCTAGCCCAGATTTGCTGTTTTATGCCTATTTTAGTATTTCGAGGAAAAGGAATATCAGACGGAGTCAAAACGGAACGAAATCAACTAGAGAAGTTATTTTTGGAAGGAAACCCACCTGATGGACTTGGACTCCACGTCAGAAGATACGGGAGGTGCTCACGAGGGTGGGGGCGCGCCCTCCCCCCTGGGCGCGCCCCCTGCCTTGTGGGGCCCCCGTAGCTCCACCGACGTACTCCTTTCACCCATATATACCTATGCACCCTAAAACTTCCAGAACAGAACCTAAATCGGGAGTTCCGCCGCCACAAGTCTCCAGAGCCACGAAAAACCAATCGGGACCCCTTTCCGGTACCCTGCCGGAGGGGGGATCCATCTCCGGTGGCCATCTTCATCATCCCGGCGCTATCCATGATGAGGAGGGAGTAGTTCACCCTCGGGGCTGAGGGTATGTACCAGTAGCTATGTGTTTGATCTCTCTCTCTCTCGTGTTCTCTCTCGTGTTCCCTCTAAGGCACGATCTTGATGTATCCCGAGCTTTGCTATTGTAGTTGGATCTTATGATGTTTCTCCCCCTCTACTCTCTTGTGATGAATTGAGTTTCCCCTTTGAAGTTATCTTATCGGATTGAGTCTTTATGAGAACACTTGATGTATGTCTTGGTGATCAACTTGCGGGTTTCGTGACATTGGGAACCTATGCATAGGGGTTGGCACACGTTCTTGATTCTCCGGTAGAAACTTTGGGGCACTCTTTGAAGTACTTTTATGTTGGTTGGATAAATCTGAGATTGTGTGATGCATATCGTATAATCATGCCCACGGATACTTGAGGTGACAATGGAGTATCTAGGTGACATTAGGGTTTTGGTTGATTTGTATCTTAAGGTGTTATTCTAGTAAAAACTCCAGGGCTGTTTGTGACACTTATAGGAATAGCCCAACGGATTGATTTGAAAGAATAACTTTGAGGTGGTTTCGTACCCTACCATAATCTCTACGTTTGTTCTCCGCTATTAGTGGCTTTGGAGTGACTCTTTGTTGCATGTTGAGGGATTGTTATATGATCTATCTATGTTATTATTGTTGAGAGAACTTGCACTAGTGAAAGTATGAACCCTAGGCCTTGTTTCCTATCATTGCAATACCGTTTACGCTCACTTTTACCACTTGTTACCTTGCTGTTTTTATATTTTCAGATTACAAAAACCTATATCTACCATCCATATTGCACTTGTATCACCATCTCTTCGCCGAACTAGTGCACCTATACAATTTTCCATTGTATTGGGTGTGCTGGGGACACAAGAGACTTTTTGTTATTTGGTTGTAGGGTTGTTTGAGAGAGACCATCTTCCTCCTACGCCTCTCGCGGATTGATAAACCTTAGGTCATCCACTTGAGGGAAATTTGTTACTGTCCTACAAACCTGTGCACTTGCAGGCCCAACAACGTCTACAAGAAGAAGGTTGTGTAGTAGACATCATATGGCAACAAAGTCCGAACACTTCTTATAGTATAGTTCGGCACCTCGAATTTAGCACTATATGCACTGGCTCTGAATCATGTCTTTGGTCAATAGTTGGGTTGCCCGGCTCCTGTGCTTACTACCTTACATTCCTCTATATCGGCTAGGGTAGTAAAGGGAGAACTACTGCGATTGTGCCCTGGTTCATCCAGATGAGCACCTTAGTAGAGAAAGCCGAAAATTGACTGTCATGATACGACGAGAGCTGGTCAGGTCTTCGGAGGTTTCAAATCGCTAGAGGTTTTCCCCGCATTACGCGATGAATCGGTCTTTATCTGATCAGGTGTTTACAAGATCCCCTAGTTCGGCCTTCCGAATACTAGGGGTTGCGCCTAAAATTTTATTATCAAACTCCTATGGCTAAGTGAGGGTGATAAAGCATTATAGTCCGATTGCCTTGTTCGTTGCGTTAAACACCTCCTTCAAGGACCAAATAATTGGATCAAGAGTGTTTAGATTCCATCCCGAACACCCCCGTATTACCTACGTGGGGGCTGAAGCTGACGACTGGCCAACTCTCAGATTTAATAAAAATGGCTGCACAGGAGGTAAAAATCTAACACAAAGCATTATATTACATAAATTATCTTTGTTCCATAATACAGGGTGAGAGAAAATATGAACGTATTCATTCAAAGATCACGTCTTCCGCACAATGCTCCGCAACAATGCGGGACCCCTCCAAGACATCTACAAAGTATCGCTCGGGTGTGTGGTGCTCCTTGCCCTCAGGCGGCCCCTCGGTCGCTAACTTGACGACGTCCACTTAGCCCACCACACCTTGACATAGGAGATGGCCAGACGCGCGCCCTCGATGCAGACGGACCGCTTGACAACGTCCAGCCAAGGACAGGCATCCACCAGCCGCTTCACAAGGCCGGAGTAACTGCCGGGTATAGCTTCGGCTGGCCACAACCGGGTTATTAAATCCTTCATGGCCAGTTCAGCCACCCTATGCAGCTCGACCAGCTGTTTCAGCTGATCGCTGAAGGGCACCGGATGTTCTGTGTAACGCCCAACGATGCGGCTATATCTCCCACGTGTCGAGGCACGACTTGGAGGCACAACCGCATGGTGGTTTTGTCGCAAGAAGGGTCATCTTCACACAATCCCATGTAATGAACAAGAATGGGATAAAGAGTTGGCTTACAATCGCCACTTCGAACAATACATAAATTAAACATACATCATTCAGAGTACAATCAAGGTCCGACTACGGAACCAAAACAAAAGAAGACAACCCCAAATGCTAGATCCCCGATCGTCCCAACTGGCACCACTACTGATCATCAGGAAACAAAACATAGAATGACTAAGGTCCTCGTCGAACTCCCACTTGAGCTCGGTTGCATCACTTGCACTGCATCGTCGGCACCTGCAACTGTTTTGGTAGAATCTGTGAGCCACGAGGACTTAGCAATCTCACACCCGCGAGATCAAGACTATTTAAGCTTATGGTTATGAAAGGGGTAATGTGGTGGAGCTGCAGCAAGCACTAAGCATATATGGTGGCTAACATACGCAAATGAGAGCGAGAAGAGAAGAAATGCACGGTCGAGAAGCTAGAAAAAATCAAGAAGTGATCCTGAAGCTACTTACGTTCAAGCATAACACAAGACCGTGTTCACTTCCCGGACTCCGCCAAAAAGAGACCATCACGGCTACACACGCGGTTGATGCATTTTAATTAAGTCAAGTGTCAAGTTCTCTACAACAGGACATTAACAAATTCCCATCCGCCACATAACCGTGGGCACGGCTCTCGATAGTTTATACCCTGCAGGGTGTCCCAACTTAGCCCATCACAAGCTCTCACGGTCAATGAAGGATATTCCTTCTCCCAGGAAGACCCAATCAGACTCAGAATCCCGGTTACATAACATTTCGGCAATGGTAAAACAAGACCAGCAAAGCCGCCCGTAAGTGCCGACAAATCCTGATAGGAGTTGCACATATCTCGTTCTCAGGGCACACCGGATGAGCAGTCTGTACAACTAAAACCAACCCTCAAGTTTCCCCGAGGCTGCGCTGCAAGGGGCTCTAGTTTGGACCAACACTGAGAGGAGCACTGGCCTAGGGGTTTAAAATAAAGATGACCCTTGAGTCCGCAAAACCCAAGGGAAAAACGCTTAGGTAGGCAAATGGTAAAACCAAGGCTGGGCCTTGCTGGAGGAGTTTTATTCAAGGCGAACTATCAAGGGTTTCCCATAACACCCAACCGCGTAAGGAACGCAAAATCAAGGAACATAACATCGGTATGACGGAAACTAGGGCGGCAAGAGTGGAACAAAACACCAGGCATAAGGCCGAGTCTTCCACCCTTTACCAAGTATATAGATGCATTAATTAAATAAGAGATATTGTGATATCCCAAAATATCCATGTTCCATCATGGAACCAACTTCACCTTCACCTGCAACTAGCAATGCTATAAGAAGGGCTGAGCAAAAGCGGTAACTTAGACAAACAACGGTTTGCTAGGAAAGGTTGGTTAGAGGCTTGACATGGCAATATGGGAGGCATGATATAGCAGGTGGTAGTTCGCGGCAAAGCAATAGAGCGAATGACTACCAAGCAAAGATAGAAGTGATTTCGAGGGTATGGTCATCTTGCCTGAGATCCCGCAAGGAAGAAGAACGAGTCCATGAAGAAGACAAATGGACGTAGTCGAACGAATCCTCACAATTCCGGAACGAAACCGAAGCTAACGAGAGAAGCAACCCGGAAAGAAGCAAGCAACATAGTAAACAACCATCACATAAACATGGCATGATGCGAAACCAAGTATGATGCATGTCCGGTTTAAACAGGCATGGCATGGCAAAGTGCACAAACAATACTACAACTTAAGTGGAGCTCAATATGCAACAAGTTGCATTTTGACGAAACACAACATTCAAGTTATTTAGTTCGCTCTTGTTTATGTACCCAACAATATTAAATGTTATTCAACATGGCAAGGGGTGAAGCATAAATAAACTATCTATTTATGCAAGTTTAAATGAGGCCGAAAATAACAAACAACAATTCTGGAAAATCCGCATATGCATATAGCAATTTAAAGAAAACTACAATTTTAAATGTTGTTAACATGATGCGGATGACATTTGCAAGTTTATTCAATTTAATGAAATTATTGACTTGAGCATGTTATGAAGCATTTGGTCACCATGACGAAATGAAAGGGTGCCACGATGATGATAACAGACACGGTGCCTCGGCAATGTTCCGGTTCCGACAACTCGTTGAGATATCGGTGCAAAAGAAGTAAGTGTGCGGATGTGCGGAGCATGCTAGAGATGGTGGGGTGATCCCGATTACCGGGTTCCCACGGGTCAACGACATGGCAAACGAGGAGGAACATGCAACGTCAATCGCATACGGTGAAAACATGCGGTTCATCTCATACAACAAACATGCATTCGGTCCACGGGCGGTCATTCCGGCGGTTATACCTTCGGAGTGTGCTTTCGGGATGGTTTGGTGTCGGTGTCAAAACCGGCGGATCTCGGGTAGGGGGTCCCGAACTGTGCGTCTAGGCGGATGGTAACAGGAGACAAGGGACACGATGTTTTTACCCAGGTTCGGGCCCTCTCGATGGAGGTAAAACCCTACTCCTGCTTGATTAATATTGATGATATGGGTAGTACAAGAGTTGATCTACCACGAGATCGGAGAGGCTAAACCCTAGAAGCTAGCCTATGGTATGATTGTTGTGATTGTGTCCTACGGACTAAACCCTCCTGTTTATATAGACACCGGAGGGGGCTAGGGTTACACAGAGTCAGTTACAATGGGAGGAGATCTACATATCCGTATTGCCATGCTTGCCTTCCATGCCAGGGAGAGTCCCATCCGGACATGGGACGAAGTCTTCAATCTTGTATCTTCATAGTCCAACAGTCCGGCCAAAGGTTATAGTCCGGCTGTCTGGATACCCCCTAATCTAGGACTCCCTCAGTAGCCCCCGAACCAGGCTTCAATGACGATGAGTTCGGCGCGCAGATTGTCTTCGGCATTGCAAGGCGGGTTCTTCTCCAAATTCCGAATACCTGTTAAATAGTGTCCGGCTTCTTGTAAATGCTGCGCTCCTTGGCTTCCACGCCCAATAATGGCCACCTTCCACGTGTCAAGCGAATGTGAAGAGCCAGGGTGTTTTTACACTTACCCCCCTAGCTATGCGAATGAGCTGTCTATTAAATAGACGAGGATTCAGATCCAATCCACACCATCCTTCCTTAGTGAGCATTCATCGGAGCGCACCCAAAAGCAATCCATTCCATCATGGCCAGTCGACGTAGCTTGTCCTATCGTTCCCCCAGCCCCAAGCCCGGAGATTGGGAGAGGTGTTCCGTCCCGCACAACCAACTAGTTAAGCTTCAGACCCAGGGATTTCTCCCCCCAGCGTATATGGCCCCGGTTCGAGCCGGGCTCGCCACCTACAATGGTGGAGAGAATTCCCAATCCCTCCAAGGGAGAGCGGGTATGCTTCATCCCTTATTTGATTAGAGGACTCGGATTTCCAATTCATCCGTTTCTCCGGGGGCTCCTGGAGTTCTACGGCCTCCAGTTACACTGCCTTACCCCTGCCTCCATACTACATATCGCGGGCTATGTAGCCCTTTGCGAGTTGTTTTTGGGTTGCGAGGCTCATTTCACACTATGGAAGAAGCTGTTCTGCCTTGTGCCCCGTTCTCAAAGGGGGTCAGTATATCAAGTGGGCGGAGCCGAAGTATGGCGCATCGCCGGGACCGGATATCTATCCGGAACCCCGAAGAAGTCGTCCGAAGACTGGCCTTCAAAATGGTTTTATATAGAAGACGTCCCTCTTCTGGATCCTATTCAGATCGGCCTTCCCGAGTTCGATAATGCTCCTTTGAAGAAGCGCCTGAGCTGGCGTCCACGGAGCCCCCAGGAGGAAGATGACAGAGACGTCCTTTACCTGATGAGCCGGATAAAGTTGTTGGCTCACTCAGGACTGACCATGATCGAAGTCATGGCCATATGCATCATGTGGGGGGGGGGTGCAACCGCTTCAATATTGTGGCCACCCCATGTGGGATTTCAACGGGGAGGATGACGCCACCCGCTGCGGCCGCAAGGGGCCAGACTCGACTGCTGCTTTGGCAAAAATCTTGTCCGGTTTGTTCAAGGGAGAAGAGGAGGAATTCCTCCGCGTCAATCCACAGGGTGGATTTTCCATGTACAATCCTCCAAGCTGGGTAGGTCAACACTTTCTATGCCCATTCGTTTCGTATTCCCATAATTAAGCATTTTTCTTCGCGAATTCCTCGCAGGAGCTGCGTAAGGCTGTAAGGGAGATCAGCAGCCCACCTCCACAACCAGAGGATCCTGAACGGTCCCTTGACCAAGCTTTCCAAGAGGATCCGGATATATCCGTGGAGCTGATAGATGGGGTATTCTACCAATTAAGTAGTGATAATGCCTTGATAGCCATTACGGCCGATTACCCCGGGCTGCTCCCAGCTTCGCAGGTTACCAAGACCGAAGTCCTAGTATTTTGAAAAGGATTCGTCCATGCGCACTTTGCTTATCATATGCAAATGGTGTTTGACAGGGGAGGCCCTCGAGACGCCGCGCCGAACTCGCGGCGACTAGCCTACAAGGGGCTCCGAGGCCGGACAGGATAAAAAGGAAAGCGGTCCGGACGGAGACGCCGGTGCAGAGGTATGATGCAACATCTCATCCCTGATTGGTGTTTTTAAAGACATAATGACGCCCGTGTTCCCCAGAAAGAAGAACGCTCGCCGGACTATATCCGATGAGGGTGCCATCCGCGCTTCAACCAGCCGAGCTCCAGGGCCGGACACGGAAGCGGAAGCGGAAACAAGGCGCGTGCCGGATGTTCCTCCGACAGAGGATGCGAATAGAATAGCCGCTACAAATTCCAAAGTGGAGAGCGCCATGAACCACAGGCGTCACCGAGACGTTCTCCGTGACGCTTGCTTCTCCCAGGAGGCATTTGATGCCTTCAACTCAGGAGACGCATACCTCCGTGCTGCTCACAATGGTCTAGCCAGAGCCACGGACCAGTATGTAAAGGACATACGGGTGAGAAAATTTGATAATTATATATATCAGTAGCCCCTGAGACTTGAAACCGTTAGAATAACTGATTTAAGGATCATTTGTTATGCAGGTTCTTACAGAAAAGAATACCCAATTGTCCCAAGAGCTTGAAGAGTGCAAAGCCCAACTTCAGGCCGTACTGGCCGCAGAAGAGTAGTCCAAGAAGACCCCCTCTAGTAACACATATTTAAAATGATAAATACCATATAGAGTGCGGCATATGTGCAAATCTGACAACAAATATTGCAGATGACGCCGGAGGAAATCCAGATGAGCAACATCTCTTACGCCGGCTAAAGGGCGGCGAGATCGTGCTTACGAGGGTTAGACAGGAGAAAAATAATCTCTAGGATGCCAACACCTAGCTGGGTTGGAACTAAAGGATGTTCGTGCCCAACTGTCGAACTCCGTGAAGGAGAATCAGCGGCTTCGACGCGGCATTTTCAGTAAGTGCTTGAACGAACTTGTTAAAAAGAGTTCGGTGAAGAAGCCGGCTAACAGAGTTATGTCTGTAGGTATGCTGACGGGTTGTCCCGCGGATGAGATGCCCGGGTGTGCGGGTGATCTTCTACCAGAGCTGTTGCAACTGCACGAACAAGTTCGGCAGGTGATGCGAAGTGTTGCCCAGGCCTTATGGCCGTCCATCTCCCTGCCTGAAGGCCTTGGAGAGCTTGCGGAGAAGCTTAAGGGAGCGCGGCGACGCTTCCGATTATGGAAGATATCGGCCTGCCGTCAAGGTGCCAGGGAAGCCTGGGCCATGGTGAAGACGCGGTATACCAAGGATGACCCAAACCACATGGCCGAGGTCAGACCCACTAGTAGAAAAGGGGGCTTTGGTCCAGGCCGGGTAACCCAATTAGTCCCGATTCAGTCCAGAACCGGGACCAATGGGGGCATTGGTCCCGGTTCGTGAGCCCAGGGGCCGGCCGGGCCACGTGGGCCATTGGTCCCGGTTCATCTAGACCTTTTGGTCCCGGTTGGTGGGATGAACTAGGACCAATGGGCCTCACTCCTGGCCCACAACCATTGGTCCCGGTTCGTGCCTCAAACCGGGACTAAAGATTAGACCTTTAGTCCTGGTTTGAGGCACGAACTGGGACTAATGGGGATGAGACCTTTACTCCCGGTTCATGCCACGAACCGGTACTAAAGGTCCCATTTTCAAACTATACCCCCCCTGTGGATCGCCTTTTCTGTTTTAAAAAAAATAAAAGAAAATGATGGAAATGTCAAAAAAATAAAAGAAAATAAGTTTCCCATGTGATATGTGGTCTAGTTGTTGGGAAAATTTGCAAATGTGAATTTTGACTTTATTTACAAAATCTCTCTGAAATTTGTAAAAATGGGCATAACTTTTGCATACTAACTCGGATGAAAAAGTTTTTTATATGAAAAATCATCTACTCGAAAAGTTACATCCAAATTTAATGGGGAGAACCCCGTTAAAAATTTTCAAAATCCTCAAAAATGTAATAGAAAAAAGTTACGGGGCTTTTAAGATCTAGAGTGAAAAAAATCGAAAAAAATTCAAACAGTGGGCAAACTGTGGTCAAACAATGGTCAAACTAATTATTCTAGAATATTAGTGTTACTAATAATTATTTTAGTTATTTCAATTTTGGTCAAATCTGGTCAAACTGTGATCAAACTATGGTCAAACAATGGTCAAACTAATTATTCAAGAAATATTAGTGTTACTAAATAATTATTGTTTTTTAAAACAATAGTTTCAAAATAAAACTATGAAATGTGTCACTTCATGCTCAAGCAAAATTCCTGAAGGTTAATAGGATTGACATCTTAGTATTGTCAGGAAAACAACAAGTGCAGACTTGGAACGAGGGAGAATAGAACCCAGAAGTTAAGCGTGCTCAGGCTGGGGGAGTGGGAGGATGGGTGACCGTTCGGGAAGTTAGATGATTTGGAATGATGAGGGGTGATTAGAGGATAAATTGAGAAGTGATGAGGGGTGGTGATTACAGACTAGAGGTTAAAATAATTCAGAAATTTGAAAATAAAAAAATTCAAAAAAAATTTCAAAAAAAAATCATAAAATTTCCTTTAGTCCTGGTTGGTGTTACCAACCGGGACTAAAGGTGGAGCTCCACATGGCCGCGCCCTTTAGTCCCGATTCTGGATTGAACCGGGACTAAAGGGAGAGGCATTAGTACCGACATTTTAGTCCCGGTTTCAGAACCGGGACTAAAGGCCCTTATGAACCGGGACTAAAGGCCCTTTTTTTACTAGTGACCTGTGGGGCCCAATAGGAAGGAGATCCCCGTGAGCTTAGTGTATGGGCAAGTAGAATTGGCCGCAAAGTATTCCCACCAGGACTGTAGACTAGACAGCTTGTTGGATGGTATAGAAGAGGAATTTAGCCTGTCAAATTGACTATGTAATTGAAAGTGACATGTATAATGCCTTCTAGCCGGATTGTAGATCATTTGTCATGGCGGACCTTTTCGCTTCAACCTCGGGACCCGATAGTCCGGAGTGTATCCGAATACCCTCTCGGTTATGTAAGAACCGGGGCATGCATGGAGACCAGGCGTAGGGGTCATTAGTGCTTGAACAGACAAGTGCCCAACTAGTTATGTTATATTACATGGTTAGTAAGAAACATCTTCCAGGGAGAATAGTTCCGTTAGGGGTTCCTTTCCCTGGGACGCATGCCCTAAAGTGCATGTCCGGACTGCGAAAAGAGACGCGGGAAAAACATCTGGGGGCACATGTATAAATAAGTAAAAAATCATCTTTTGTTCACCGACCGAATATTCCCTTAAGAATGCTAGCTTTCGGCTTCACCCAGTCTGAGGTACACATCCGGCTGATCCGGCAGTATCAATCGCAGAGGTGCTCCCCTTATGAGCTAGCCGAATTAACGGGAACGTAGGGCATAAATACAAGAGCCAGGCAACCCAGCTTGGCCAAAACTTAAGTCATATCGATGCATATAATGGTGAATAAAAGGTACATGCGGAAGGATGACACATGTGCTGGGCATGAAGTCTGTATAAATAAATAAGCTTCTGTGAAAGAAGCCCCCAGGTATAATGAGCGCGGATAGCGCGTCAATTGTGCGGAAACAAGGCACAAATTGGCCCTTAAAGGCTGTGAGAGAAAATAAGGGGAGAAGGAGAGAAATAAAAGACAGATAGTGTATAAAAAATGGACAGAGGAAGGAGACGAACACAGAGTCCGGCGCTAGGCATAGAATCTTCGGAGTCTGGCCGCGTTCCATGGGTTCGGCTCGAGTCGATTATCCGATGCATCCCTCAGACGGTACGCTCCACCAGTCAGAACTTGGTCAATAATGAAGGGACCCTCCCATTTGGGCTTGAGTTTGTCCTTTTTCTTCTCCGGCAGGCGTAGAACTAACTCTCCAACATTATAAGTTTTGGCCCGTACTTCTCTGCTTTGGTATCTTCGAGCCTGATGTTGATAGAATGCGGAACGGGCTTTTGCCACGTCTCTCTCCTCCTCCAGGGCGTCCAAACTGTCCTGCCGATTGAGCTCGGCTTCTCTTTCTTCGTACATGCGCACTCGAGGTGAGTCATGAATTATGTCGCAGGGCAGAACCGCCTCTGTGCCGTATACCATAAAGAATGGTGTGTATCCGGTAGTGCGATTCAGCATGGTCCGCGGCCCCCAGAGTACGGAGTCGAGCTCCTCTACCCAGTGCGTGTTAGATTCCTTTAGGGACCGCACTAATCTGGGTTTGATACCGCTCATGATAAGACCATTTGCTCACTCGACTTGACCGTTAGTTTGTGGGTGATAGATGGAAGCATAATCGAGCTTGATGCCCATGTTTTTGCACTAGAGTTTTACCTCGTCGGCCGTGAAGTTCGTGCCGTTATCTGTGATGATGCTGTGGGGGACACCATAACGGTGTACAACCCCAGATATAAAGTCTATCACCGGTCTGGATTCGGCCGTTTTAACAGGTTTGGCTTCTATCCATTTGGTGAATTTATCCACCATGACCAGCAAGTATTTTTTCTTGTGGGTTCCCCCTTTAAGGGGTCCAACCACGTCGAGCCCCCAGACCACGAAGGGCTAGGTAATGGGGATTGTTTGGAGGGCGGTGGGTGGCATATGGCTTGGGTTTGCAAAGAGCTGGCAACCAACGCAGCGTTGGACTAAGTCCTGAGCGTCTTCCCGGGCCGTCGGCCAATAAAAGCTATACGGAAGGCCTTGCTTACAAGGGCCCAGGCTGTAGCATGGTGGCCGCCGAGTCCGGCGTGAATTTCTGCCAGAAGCTTCCGCCCTTCCTGTTCGGAGATGCACCTTTGAAGGACTCCAGTGGTGCTTTTCTTATAAAGCTCTCCCTCATGGACCTTATAGGCTTTAGATCGCCGCACTATGCAACGTGCCTCATTTTGGTCCTCAGGGAGTTCCTGCCTAGTTAGGTAGGCCAGGAATGGTTCTGTCCACGGGGCGATGACGGCCATTATAACATGGGCTGAAGATGTTATTTCGGTGGCAGAGCCTCCGATTATGTCAGAGTGTTCGGTATCTGGCATTGCGGTTAGGTCCGGGCTGTTTTTGCCGGGTTCCCCTTCCCATACCACGGATGGCTTGAACAGCCTCTCCAAAAAGATGTTAGGGGGGACCGCATCGTGTTTTGCACCGATGCATGCGAGGACATCTGCTGCATGATTGTTTTCCCGGGCTACATGGTGAAATTCGAGCCCCTCGAACCGAGCTGACATTTTTAGGACGGCGTTGCGATAGGCCGCCATTTTCGGATCCTTGGCATCAAAGTCTCCATTTATTTAGGATATTGCAAGGTTCGAATCCCACCGCACCTCTAGGCGTTGAATGCCCATGGATACTGCCATCCGGAGACCATGTAAAAGGGCCTCATATTCGGCTGCGTTGTTGGAGTCCGTATACATTATCTGGAGTATGTATTGAACTGTATCTCCTGTTGGGGACGTCAAAACAATGCCAGCCCCCAGATCAGCCAGCATTTTGGAGCCGTCGAAGTGCATGATCCAGTTGGAATACGCACCGTACTCTTTAGGGAGTTCGGCTTCCGTCCATTCGGCGACAAAGTCGGCCAATACTTGCGACTTAATGGCTCGCCGCGGCTTGTAAGTTATGTCAAACGGGAGGAGCTCAATGGCCCATTTGGCAATCCAGCCCGTGGCGTCGCGGTTGTTTATAATATCATTAAGTGGCACTTCTGAGGCTACTGTTATCGAACACTCTTGAAAGTAGTGTCGCAGCTCCGCCATTTTAATTTGGTGGTAGCCAGAGTATGTGCAATGCCCCGGATTCGAAGCGCCAGGTGTCTGCCAGTTATTCGCCGTCGTTGCCATGTCATTTGCTTGCATGTTGCATTTTACCATGGCATCATGTGCATCTCATTTTGCATACATGTTCGTCTCATGCATCCGAGCATTTTCCCCATTGTCCGTTTTGCAATCCGACACTCCTATGTACCCCGACGCCCCCTTTTACCTCTTTTCGTGAGTGTGTGTTAAACTTTCTCGGAATGGACCGAAGTTTGCCAAGCGGCCTTGGTACACCACCGGTAGACCGCCTGTCAAGTTTCGTGCCATTTGGAGTCCGGTTGATACTCCAACGGTTAACCGGACAGCCGCAAAAGCCTCTTTTGTGCGCAGCCCAACACCCCTTAAAAGTGGCCCAAAACCCATCCAAACCCCCTCCATGCTGTCGGTCGTTCGATCACGATCGTGTGGGCGAAAACTACACTCCATTTGGAGTCTACTAGCTCCCTCTACCTATAAATATGTGCACCCCTCCTCTAATCCCGTAGTCCAAAAACCCTAAAAACTTCCCCCGCCGCCACCGGACATGTCCGCCCGCCGCCGGACGTTTCGCGCCGCCGTCCCGGACCAGTGAAGTGCCGCCACCTGTCCCGCGGGTCAAAACCGCACCGCCGAGCGGCCCGCGAGCCCGTAGCAGGCCCCCGCGGGCCCGTTCCTCCGCAGCACCATGACCCGCGCCTGGCCCCGCCCGCGCGTGCCCTGCGCGCCGCCGCCCGGCAACCCTCGCCACCGCCCGCTCTGCCACCAGCGCGCCGCCCCTCGCCGCGCCTGCCTCCTCGCCGGCGCGCCTCGCCTCCTCTCCGCCTCGCGCCGCCCAAGCTCGCCGGCCCCGTGCCGCGGTGCCCCGCCCTCGCCGCCTTCTCTCCACCGCACAGGAGCTCCGTCTGCCGTCTGAGACGGGGCCCTCGTCGCCAGATCTGGTGAAGTGGGACCAGATCCACCCGCGCACCGATCCAAACGCGCCTCCCCATCCCGGATCCACCCCGTCCCGGTTCGACCCCGTCCAGTTTTGGAGGTTGATTTTCTCCAAGTCCTTTTCTACAATATTTTATTGCTCGTTCATCGCATCATAACTCCATGCATACTGCTTCGTTTCGTGCATATGATATACCAAAATGTTCATCAGGATGTGCTCTGCATTTGGTTACATTGTGCCATGTTCATTTGAGTCCACTTTGATGCCCTAATCATCGTTGCAAGTGTGCTATATAATGTTGTCTGCTGTAGTTTATCAGAACATGCTCCTTTGTCATTTTTGCATCTTTTTGTGTGATTTTCTTTTGAGCATGAAGTCTACATGTATTATGAGCTAAAACATGCCATATTTGCTGTGGTGAAATTCACTCTTCAAGATATGTCATGTGTTGATTGTTACAAGCTTGCAAAGTAGCCTCCGTGATTTTGCTGATTTCAGAGACTTAGGATTTCTCTAAGTCTTTGTTCTGCTGTTATTTTCATGCCATGTATTCATGTTGCTACAGTGAGATCCATGCCTCTTTTGAGTATGTTCAGTACGGATGTTTTGGACATATGGTTATGATCTATCCATCCATGCCTCTGTTTGAATTTATAGAGTGCACTAGCATGTCTTAATCTTGCTCTAATTTTGCTATAAAATGTTCCTGGCAGATTGTTTACATGTTATTTGATTTTGCCATGGTTGTTATAGTTGATCCAAGGACCCTATGAACTTGTTATTGCCATTATTAGCTTAATGAACATGTCTTCTTGCTGATGCCATGCTTATCTTGTCATGCAATGCCTTGTGATGAGTGATTCGAGCTCACAAAGATGCCTTCATAATTTGGTCATGCCATGCTCTGTTATTTTCACCAAGTCCGAATCTGTAATAAAACTTGCTATATTTATATGGGTGCCATCATATTTTCCGTGCCCTTTTGGCTCATGGTCAGTAAGGGACTTTTGTTCTATGCAATTAGTAGATTCATGCCATGCCTTTTGTTGCCATGATCAGTTCCTGAAACATGTTGTTTCATAGCTATAAACACTGCAACCTGATGTTATTTCTGCCATGTCCTGTGAATTCTGCTAAGTCTGTGAACCTGTTATTAATTGCAATCTTGCCATGTCCTTTTGAGCATGTTCTAGTAGTTTCTGGAGATAGCTCAGTGTTCATGCTTTGTAATGCTTTACCTGTACATCATGTCCATGCCTTTTGTTTTCATGTTGAGATCCTGTAGCATGTTGTTTTGATGCTTGTAAGATGCCTAGTTGCTGTTTTGGACAACATGCCCTTTATACTTGTATGGTGTGTATGTGTTAAACCGTTGCTCCGTTTTGAGTGTGCTCTATATGAAGCTTGCTTAGATTTGCATGTAGTTTCATGTTATCTTGTTGCATCCATGTTTTGAATGTGTTTGCTTGATGTTTGAATGCATTTTGCATCAATGCCATGCTTATCTTGTTTTGCTCATATCTTCTTGGCCGTAGCTCCGAATCTAATGAACTTTATATGTAACTTGACTAGAATTTCGTGTAGATCATCGTAGTGCATTTAACTTGCTGTTTAACAACTTGAACATAAGGTTTATTCAGATCTGGACCAATTTCGAAATTTGCATATGAGGACTTACCAGATTTGTTATATGTTGTTTCCGGCCTCATTTAAACTTGCTTTGATGTGTTGTTATTGTATGCATCATCTCTTGCCATGAGTAGCTTCATGTAGCCTTGTCATGCATCATACTTGGTTGAGCATCATTCCTTGTTCATGTGTGGTGTGTTTACCGTGTTGTGTGTTTCTTCTCGATAGTTCCCGTTTCGTTGCGATCGTGAGGATTCGTTCGTCTACGCTTGGTTTGTCTTCTTGGCTTCATCTTCTTCATGGACTCGTTCTTCTTCCTAGCGGGATTTCAGGCAAGATGACCGTCACCTTGGATCTCATTACTATCATTGCTATGCTAGTTGCTTCGCTCTATCGCTATGCTGTGTTACCTACCACTTGCTGCTCAAGCCTCCCAAATTGCCATGAACCTCTAACCTTTGTCACCCTTCCTAGCAAACCGTTGTTTGGCTATGTTACCGCTTTTGCTCAGCCCCTCTTATAGCATTGCTAGTTGCAGGTGAAGATGAAGATTGCTCCATGTTGGTTTATCTTTATGTTGGGATATCACAATATCTCTTATATTATTAATGCATCTATATACTTGTTAAAGGGTGGAAGGCTCGGCCTTATGCCTGGTGTTTCGTTCCACTATTGCCGCCCTAGTTTCCGTCATATCGGTATTATGTTCTTGGATTTTGCGTCCCTAACGCGGTTGGGTGATTTATGGGACCCCCTTGACAGTTCGCTTTGAATAAAACTCTTCCAGCAAGGCTCAACATTGGTTTTACATTTGCCTCAGCCTATTACCTTTTCCCTTGGGAGTCGCGCATCCCGAGGGTCATCTTTATTTTAGCCCCCCGGGGCCAATGCTTGTCTAAGTGTTGGTCCAAACCGAGCTGCCTGCGAGGCCACCACGGGGAAACTCGAGGCCTGGTTTTACTCGTAGCATGTCTCATTCGGTGTTGCCCTGAGAACGAGATATGTGCAGCTCCTATCGGGATTGTCGGCGCATCGGGCGGTCTTGCTGGACTTGTTTTACCATTGTCGAAATGTCTTGTAATCGGGATTCCGAGACTGATCGGGTCTTCCCTGGAGAAGGAATATCCTTCGTTGATCGCGAGAGCTTATCATGGGCTAAGTTGGGACACCCCTGCAGGGTTTGAACTTTCGAAAGCCGTGCCCGTGGTTATGTGGCAAATGGGAATTTGTTAATATCCGGTTGTAGTAAACTTGAAGTAAACTCTTCTAAAATACACCAACCGTGTGCGTAACCGTGAGTGTCTCTTTTCGGGGTTGTTCGAGAGGAGAACACGGTTTCGGGTTATGTTTGACGTAAGTAGGAGTGTCAGGATCACTTCTTGATCATTACTAGTTGACGACCGCTTCCTTTGCTTCTCTTCCCGCTCTTATTTGCGTAAGTTAGCCACCATACATGCTTAGTCGCTGTTGCAACCTCACCACTTTACCCCCTTCCTTACCCATTAAGCTTTGCTAGTCTTGATACCCATGGTAATGGGATTGCTGAGTCCTCGTGGCTCACAGGTTACTACACCACCAGTTGCAGGTACCGGTTATGCGATGTTCATGACGTGAGAGCGATGTTTGCTTGTGTTGGAGTTCTTCTTCTTCGTCGATCTTGGGTTAGGTTCCTGGTCGGCAGCCTGGGCTAGCAGGGTGGATATTGTTTGAGTTTCTGTTTATGTTTCATTCATAGTCGGATGTTGATCTTGTATGTTGTATTATTGTATTCTTGTGACATTGTATGTCTTGGATGTATCCCCACTATTATGTAATGTTGATGTAATGATATCCACCTTGCAAAAGCGTCTTCAAGATGCGCTTCTATCCTTGGTGGGACCTTCGAGTTCCTTTAGGATAGGGTCGCATCTTGGGCGTGACAAGTTGGTATCAGAGCCTCGAATCCTTTTAGGATATTGAGGATGTGCTCGGCCAGCCTGCGTGGGATTCCTGGCATATCTGAGGGATGCCAGGCAAATATGTCGCAATTCTCGTGCAAGAAATCTCTTAGTGCGGCGTCCATGGCGGGGTTTAATTGTGCCCCGATGGTGGCTGTTTTGGTAGGGTCCGTTGGATGGACTTGGAATTTGACTATTTCACCTGCTGGTTTAAAGGAGGTGGACTTGGATCTCTTATCAAGTATCACATCATCCCTGTCCACCGTGGAGCGCAGCGCAGTCAGTTCCTAGGCCGCGAGGGCTTCGTATAATGCCTCGAGGGCTAGTGCGGCTGTCTTGTTTTCGGCACAGAGTGCTGTATTTGGATCACTAGCGAGTGTGATGATTCCGTTGGGCCCAGGCATTTTGAGCTTCATGTACCCGTAATGGGGTATGGCTTAGAAGATTGTGAACGCCTCCCGCCCTAGAAGGGCGTGGTATCCGCTATTGAACGGGGCCACTTGGAACGTAATCTCTTCGGACCTATAATTCGCCGGTGTGCCGAACACCACATCTAGTGTGATTTTGCCTATACAGTGCGCTTCCCGACTGGGGATTATTCCTCTAAAGGTTGTGCTGCTTCGCTCGATGCGGTTCCAGTCTATTTCCATTTTTTGAAGGGTTTCCTCATAGATGAGGTTTAGTCCGCTGCCGCCGTCCATGAGCACCTTGGTGAGTCAAAAGCTGTCCACAATTGGACTGAGGACCAATGCAGCTGGTGCTCGGGCTGTTCGGAACTTAGGTTCATCACTGGCATTGAAGGTAATAGCCGTGTCACTCCATGGATTTATTGTTGCCACATGGTAGATTTTGGTAAGGCTGCGGAGCGTTCGCTTTCGCCTATTATTTGACGCGAAGGTCTCAAAGACTGTTAATACCGTATTGTTATCCCTGGAATGGTGCTCTGTGGCTTCTGGGATGAGAAGATCCTCGCCACTTTTGGCTACCTGCAGAAGTATCCAACATGCTCTAAGGCTATGTGTTGGTGTGGCGCCTTCCGTACTATGAATTTTACAGGGTCCGTTGAGCCATCCCTCCAGTACGGTTCCACGCCCTGTAGAGGGTTTTTGCTTTTTGGTAGTTGACCCGGGTGTCTTGTGATAATGCACCCTTTTATTTCGGACTGGGTTCGTATTTAGGGCCGGATTATCCTAAAAGTTTGTTTCGGTTTTCCAGGCACTTCCCATCGCACAGTACTTTCATACTATGGACGCCAAGTCAGCGAAGCGTGATAAGTCACGACGATTTATGGCGTTAAGGATTCCCTTGTCCATGCAATTATTGCAGAAAAATAAGATTGCGTCTTCCTCACGACAGTCCTTAACCTTGTTCATCACAAGGAGGAATCTGGCCCAATAGTGATGTACTATTTCCTGGGGCTCTTGCCTGATGTGGGAAGGATCGCTTATGTTTGGGTGCGTGGGTGGAGTTGAATCCGAACCCTTACCTGATCTGGGATCCAGGGGCCGAGGAGTTTCCAATTTTGGAAGTTCTGGTTCCGGGGTGTTGCCCGATAATCCTGGCCTGCTGCCTGACTCTAAGTTCAAGGATTGGATGTTGTCCTCCCGCGAACGGGTATCCGGCTCGGAGAGCTCAGGAATCCGGACATAGTTAGTCCTCAAGATAGAGGAGAGGTCGCCGCATTGTTCCTCCACCACCGCAATATGATGGGTGACTAGTGGAGAGTTAATCTCCCTTTGATCGGGTTTAAGCCCAATCCGATAATAGTCCGTAGCGACTCCCAAGGCAGAGATGCGATCCAAGAGTTCGTTTAGAGAAGAGAGCTCCATTGGATCCATCTGCTCGACGAGTGCCGATTTGACGCGGAGGCTGTTCTCGATAACCCGAGAAGTCATCATCGGCGCGGCAGCCGAACAAGCGGTCATGATGAAAGCGCCTAGCCAGAGAGTTTGGCCGACATCCTTCCTTCTGGCGACGGCACAGTGGAACGCTCAATGAAAGCACCAATGTCGGTGTCAAAACCGGCAGATCTAGGGTAGGGGGTCCCGAACTATGCGTCTAGGTGGATGGTAACAGGAGACAAGGGACACGATGTTTTTACCCAGGTTCGGGCCCTCTCGATGGAGGTAAAACCCTACTCCTGCTTGATTAATATTGATGATATGGCTAGTACAAGAGTTGATCTACCACGAGATCGGAGAGGCTAAACCCTAGAAGCTAGCCTATGGTATGATTGTTGTGATTGTGTCCTACGGACTAAACCCTCCAGTTTATATAGACACCGGAGGGGGCTAGGGTTACACAGAGTCAGTTACAATGGGAGGAGATCTACATATCCGTATTGCCAAGCTTGCCTTCCATGCCAGGGAGAGTCCCATCCGGACACGGGACGAAGTCTTCAATCTTGTATCTTCATAGTCCAACAGTCCGGCCAAAGGTTATAGTCCGGCTGTCCGGATACCCCCTAATCCAGGTCTCCCTCATTCGGGTTCGATGTGGCATAGATGTACATGGGTCATAGAGGAACTTAGCGCATCCGGGGGCTCCATATGTCGTGGCACTTGGCAAATCTACATAGTCGTACACGTTCAAGAAGAAACTTATGCGGCGTCATGGAACTTGGCGCATCCAAAAGGTACTTGACGAGTCTGAGGTCTTCGGACGCAGTGGTACTTGCTATTACATGTAGTCGAACTTGAGGTGCTACTTGCGTCGGACATGCGGCGTTGGACAGAACCATGGCGAGGTTCAGCAGCTACCCAACGTCCATGACGAAAAACGGAGCTCGGGCAGGGAGTTGAAGCAGCAAGTAGGGCATGTGTTGAGCAACATCACAACATCGGCAGAGGCCATGGCGACATGGGGCCTTGGGCGCCATCGGGGTGGAAGGAGAACTCGGGGTCCGGTAGTTGCAAGGCAATGAGGACGAGGCTCGTCGGGGTAGCAGGGCGAAAGGCGAAGCAGAGGCGCAGCACTGGAGCTTGAGGGCGCGGGGCGGCGACGGCGGTTTGCTGAGGAAGGCTGGCGAGGCATGGAGGTCGAGGTCGCCAAGGAAGAGAGGTAGCAGGGGTGCGGCAACGCTAATGGCCTCACGGGCCATGCCGGGCGACGGGCGTGGCTTGGGGAGGCGCAGGCAATGCAAAGGCCTGCGACGGCGAGGCGTCGACGCGGGGAAGCAGATCGGGAGGATGGGACAGGGAGGCTGGCGGCGCTAGAGGAGGTAAGGCTGCAGGGGTAGCGATGGTCGACGACGAGGGAAGCAAGGAGGAGGTCAGGCACGGGGGTCTTGCGATGGAGGCGGCGAGGGGATCGGGTGTAGAGCTCCTCTCGCTGACTCGATGTGTGCGTGTGTGTGAGTGGCGGCGGTGTGGGACGATGAGAGGGAGAGATCGAGAGGAGGGGGTCAGGGCTAGGGTTATAGGCGCGGCTGGGCCTTGGACCAAATGGACTATGGGGAAGCAGGCCGGCCTGGCTGCTCGGCTCTCTTCTCTCTCTCACTCTAAAGAAAGAAAAAAACAGAGAAAAGAAAGAAAGGAAAGAGAGGCTAGGGAAGAAGTTGGACACGTGGATAATTTTCCCGGACTCACAAAAATGAGCTTGATCCAAGAAAATAGAAGTTGGCACGAATGCAAGATTTAAATTCAAACTCATTTGAATTTAATTCAAATGGTTTGAACTAGGACAAGGTTTAGGAGTGGCCAAAATGTTGAGATTTTTGGTGGAGCTCCGGAAAGTGAAGAAAGAATTTAGGGCAAAGTTTGGAGACCAAACTTGAAGCAGAAAAGGCACAGAATTATTTTGCAAGTGTGTTATGGTTAATTCCAAAGTTAATGGAATATTTTAATATAGCTCCCTAATAATATTGGGAGACTTCTATATGTTGTAAGAGAAATCACCATGTGCATTTCCCTCGATTTAAATGGATCGAAGATCCATGCAATTTATTTAGTTGAGTTTTTAAAAGGGGTGCAAGATGACATGATGCAATGCAAGAGATGACATGATGAATGCAACAAATCAATTGAAACACACGACGAAACTCGAAGTACATGGAAGCCATCTGAAGCATCGATCTCGGGGCGTCACAGCACTCCTCCACTTACAAGAGATCTCGTCCCGAGATCTAGGATGGCACCGATAGAAGCGGAAGAGGAAGAGGTAAACAAAGTTGCTTCTTTGACAAAAGAGTTAAACCAACGAACCTTGAGAGGTTGGCAAAATTGAAAGAAAGAATACAACGGAGATGAACGAGATTGAAAAGCACCTTTAGAAAAGAGGAACAGGGAACATTATGAGAACCTTGTGGGTTGAAAGACATGAAACAAGGGCTTAACAAACCAAAAGAATATGAAACCACACCAGTATAACGAGATAGCCAAGGAATAGGAATGACATAATTTGACAGCACTCCGGTTGAACATGGAATGAATAGAACAATAACTTGTCAAGATGGAAAGAACTTGAATAGAACAATGCTCATGTTAAATGGATAAGCATGGAAAAGAACATGATCTTGACAAAACGAGACGATTTTTCAAAGAGAGCAATACAGCAATGCCTCCGGTAGAAATGAGAGAATGCAATGAAAATAACGGAGAAGAAAACAACATGTTGTACCTCAAGTGAATTTGAGGGAGCATCCTTAAAAGAAGGATAGAACGGAGTTGTTGGAAAAGTCAACAGCGAAAAGAATAAGCTTGTTGTGGGCTTATGGAAAACAACTCAAAACTTAGAGGTGAATACATGCCACTACGAAAAACAATTGATTGCTTGAGAGCAACACAGAGATGAAAACTTGACTCGCCGAGAGAATAGGAGAAAAACTTGGATCATTGATAAGCACCACGAATAGCAACATTCCCAATGGAAGGCTTTAGGTGAAATATAACCCCAAGATAACTCCAATGAAGAGATTGATGGGTTGCAAAGGATCTCCTGAACGAAGAGAAAAATGATGGGTTTAAATATCTCATTCTTAACAACTTGCGGATAATGAAACACGAAGTGAAATTGTCAAGAATGACATAAGACCACCTCAAAAGGTAGAAAGAATTGCACTTCGGAATGCGAGATGAAGAATGCTTGAACTCCTCAGGATAAAACATGTGTTGAACACCACATTTATTTTAGAGTATAGCTTGGCGGATCTTAAGTTCGAGAGAAATCTTGAAAAAAAATTGAAGAATGAAAGGAATCCTTGACGAGCCACCATGTAGAGCCTCCATGAAGAGCTCCGGTAAACAAAAGGATGATAGAAAGAAAAGAGAAGTTGAAAGAACAAGGTGAAGTCTTGCAATGATTTAGATGGAGCTTCAGGACGATATAATGAGAAAACTTTGAACTCCGGAAAGAAAAGACGAAGCATCTCGAACCGAGAAATTGATACCATTACGAACTCCGGAAGAAGGAATTAATCACTTGGATGAAACAAGAACAAGAATTATCTTATGCTTATCCTTCACCAATTTAGATTGATGACAAGCAATGGATTTGGCATACTACTTATTCTCGTAGAAAGGATTAAGAGAGACATAGCGCAAACTTGAGAAGGTCTTGATGGAACCACCGGTAGGATTTGGAAACAACGAATGAATTGATATGATAACGAAGGAATAGAAATCTTGAACGAACCACCGTAAGAATTGAAAATGAACGAAGTAAAGGGATGAATCACTGGTAAGAATTTGAAAACGAACGAAGATACTTGGGGAAATTTAGATACAAGAGAATGAAGAGATCACGAGCTGACTAGGGAATACTTGAGCGATGCACCAGTAAGATTTGGAGAACGAGAGCTGAAAGCTGGAATGAGTAATTTTGAGATGATGAGTTCCAGAGAATCAAACTGAAAAGGCTCCTGAATTGCTCCGGATGGGTGAAAAGAATTCTCGCAGTCAAAAACAATTATGAGAGGATGGCAACAAGTTAGAACCACGCATCTTCAAGAGAATTGACAAGATTTAAGGGAAACTCTTCTTCGGTCTTCAAAATCCGAGAATGACGACGAGAAACCACCATGAATTGTTGAGATACTCCGGGATGAAAATTAGAAAGGTTGAACCAACGATGAAAAGAATTTGAAATCGATCTTGGACAAGGAATATGACTGATGATACTTCATTCTTACATCAAACTTCGAAAAGAATTTGGGAATAGCTCCGGGAAAATTAGAAGAGTCAGGTAAGATCCTGGGAAAAGACATGTGGGTTAGGGCCCACTCAAAAGATACACCGTTGAATGATAAAAAGAAAGATTGCGTCAGTTGAATTAAATGGCTCAAAAGAGATAACAACCTCGAGATAGCTTGAACGGATTGGGAATGGAAATGCGAATCTTCTGAGATATCTTCAGCACTCCAGATAACATGAATAGCAAGAGGTGGATGATTAAGAGATGCACCGACATGAGAAAGCTTTTGGAACGAGGAAAAGAATACGATCAACACTAAAAGCTCGACTTGAGTCCACCGGAGAAGAAAAGAACGAAGAATAATAGACTTGAAGCTTCCTTAGCATCTTCATGAGAATCACCAGGTAAGAACATGGAGGAAAAGAATCAAGAGACTTCACATCAATAAAAAGGATACTTGATTAAGAAATCTAATTCCTTGAGAAAAGGGTGGGAGGGTGGGAAAACAAGGCCACTTGGGTCGGATGAAACGAACACCGTTGAGAAAAAACTTAGAATTGATCTTGCGAATGTTGGAATGGTCGGATTTACTTGGAGACAAGCACACCGGTTGGAAAGGATTGAAAAGAGAACCTTGATGAACAAGAAGGATTAGCATCCACATAGAAATATGAGAACACCGCTTAGAATAAGGTATGGAATCAACACTTGGCATTGAAGCAACTCGAATACCATAAAACAAAACAAAAACAAAGGATTTAGCTTGCAGAATAAATCGTAAACAAACATATGATAGATCCCATATCGTATCATGTGTGTGTTGGAAAGATATCCTATGAGATACTTGAATTCCCACTTATAAACTCCTGAAACTTTCTGGTTATGCAATCTGGTATTGGGGATACAGGGGACGCAATATATCTCACCCAAACTAACAATCCCTAGATCCAGATGTATCCATCCGTCAACACATAACCAAGAAAACTCCGGAAATCGTGTACCTCAACCTTCGAAAAGCATCCGTTATACGAGTTATGGCAATACTCCCGAACTCCCGCCCCAGTACTGGGTGGCCTCGAGGTGATCTCACCAACAAACTGCATAAAAGAGATTTTCGGTGTCGGCGAAACTCAGGTATTCCAGAACTGCAACGATAAAATTGTGACGACAACACCTCGGAGCTCAACTCCCTGGGACACTCCCACAACCCCTAAATGTCAGGAGGCACCAAGAACAATGTTCTCGTCACAAAACCATCGGAACAATTCCAAGATACCCGCGTGATCCTAAAAAATCATGAAATTTGAGGAGAGCAGAGTCAAAACATCTACGTCAAGAGACCTCACCAGAGCAACAAAAAGAATCCTACTCTCTGATATATATATAATCCTAAGACTCAAAACATTTTTGTTCTAGACTCAACAACACCAGCGATTCGATCAAGCAGGGGGCTCCTAACTCAGGGATGGCTCTGATTACCAACTTGTAACGCCCACGATGCGGCTATATCTCCCACGTGTCGAGGCATGACTTGGAGGTATAACTGCATGGTGGTTTTGTCGCAAGAAGGGCCATCTTCACACAATCCCATGTAATGAACAAGAATAGGATAAAGAGTTGGCTTACAATTGCCACTTCACTCAATATCATTCAGAGTACAATCAAGGTCCGACAATGGAACCAAAACAAAAGAAGACAACCCCAAATGCTAGATCCCCGATTGTCCCAACTGGGCACCACTACTGATCATCAGGAAACGAAACATAGTAACGACCAAGGTCCTCGTCGAACTCCCACTTGAGCTCGGTTGCATCACCTGCACTGCATTGTCGGCACCTGCAACTGTTTTGGTAGAATCTGTGAGCCACGAGGACTCAGCAATCTCACACCCGCGAGATCAAGACTATTTAAGCTTATGGGTATGTAAGGGGTAATGTGGTGGACCTGCAGCAAGCACTAAGCCTATATGGTGGCTAACATACGCAAATGAGAGCGAGAAGAGAAGCAACGCACGGTCGAGAAGCTAGAAAAGATCAAGAAGTGATCCTGAAGCTACTTACGTTCAAGCATAACACAAGACCGTGTTCACTTCCCGGACTCCACCGAAAAGAGACCATCACGGCTACACACGCGGTTGATGCATTTTAATTAAGTCAAGTGTCAAGTTCTCTACAACAGGACATTAACAAATTCCCATCTGCCACATAACCGCGGGCATGGCTCTCGAAAGTTTATACCCCGCAGGGGCGTCCCAACTTAGCCCATCACAAGCTCTCACGGTCAACGAAGGATATTCCTTCTCCTAGGAAGACCCGATGAGACTCGGAATCCCGGTTACAAGACATTTCGACAATGGTAAAACAAGACCAGCAAAGCCCCCCGAATGTGCCGACAAATCCCGATAGGAGCTGCACATATCTTGTTCTTAGGGCACACCGGATGAGCAGTCCGTACAACTAAAACCAACCCTCAAGTTTCCCCGAGGTGGCACTGCAAGGGGATCTAGTTTGGACCAACACTCAGAGGAGCACTGGCCCAGGGGTTTAAAATAAAGATGACCCTTGAGTCCGCGGAACCCAAGGGAAAAAGGCTTAGGTAGGCAAATGGTAAAACCAAGGTTGAGCGTTGCTGGAGGAGTTTTATTCAAGGCGAACTGTCAAGCGGTTCCCATAACACCCAACCGCGTAAGGAACGCAAAATCAAGCAACATAACACCGGTATGACGGAAACTAGGGCGGCAAGAGTGGAACAAAACACCAGGCATAAGGCCGAGTCTTCCACCCTTTACCAAGTATATGGATGCATTAATTAAATAAGAGATATTGTGATATCCCAAAATATCCATGTTCCAACATGGAACCAACTTCACCTTCACCTGCAACTAGCAGCGCTATAAGAAGGGCTGAGCAAAAGCGGTAACTTAGCCGAACAACGGTTTGCTAGGAAAGGATGGTTAGAGGCTTGACATGGCAATATGGGAGGCATGATATAGCAAGTGGTAGGTAGCACGGCAAAGCAATAGAGCGAACAACTAGCAAGAAAAGATAGAAGTGATTTTGAGGGTATGGTCATCTTGCCTGAGATCCCGCAATGAAGAAGAACGAGTCCATGAAGAAGACAAATGGACGTAGTCAAATGAATCCTCACAACTCCGGAATGAAACCGAAACTAACGAGAGAAGCAACCCGGAAAGAAGCAAGAAACATAGTAAACAACCATCACATAAACATGGCATGATGCGCAACCAAGTATGATGCATGTCCGGTTTAAAGAGGCATGGCATGGCAAAGTGCACAAACAATACTACAACTTAAGTGGAGCTCAATATGCAACGAGTTGCATATTGACGAAACACCACATTCAAGTTATTTAGTTCGCTCTTTTTTATGTACCCAACAATATTAAATGTTATTCAACATGGCAAGGGGTGAAGCATAAATAAACTATCTATTTAGGCAAGTTTAAACAAGGCCAGAAATAACAAACAACAATTCTAGAAAGTCCCCATATGCATATAACAATTTAAAGCAAACAACAATTTTAAATGTTGTTAACATGATACGGATGACATATGCAAGTTTTATGCAATTTAATGAAAATATTGACTTGAGCATGTTATGAAGCATTTGGTCACCATGACGAAATGAAAGGGTGCCACGGCGACAATAACGGACATGGTGCCACGGTAATGTTCCGGTTCCGACAACTCGTTGAGCTATCGGTGCAAAAGAAGCAAGTGTGCGGATGTGCGGAGCGTGCTTGAGATGGTGGGGTGATCCCGGTTACCGGGTTCCCACAGGTCGACGGCATGGAAAACAAGGAGGAACGTGCAACGTCAATCGCATACGGTGAAAACACGCGGTTCATCTCATACAACAAACATGCATTCGGTCCACGGGCGGTCGTTCCAGCGGTTATACCTTCGAAGCGTGCGTTCGGGACGGTTCGGGTTCGATGCGGCATAGATGTACATGGGTCATAGAGGAACTTGGCGTATCCGGGGCTCCGGATGTCTTGGTACTTGGCAAATCTGCGTAGTCGTACACGTTCAAGAAGAAACTTATGCGGCGTCGTGGAACTTGGCGCATCCTAAGGGTACTTGACGGGTTCGAGGTCTCCGGCCGTGGTGGTACTTATTGTTACATGTAGTCGAACTTGAGGTGCTCCTGGCGTCGGACTTGCGGCGTTGGACAGGACCCTGGCGAGGTTCAGCAGCTACCCCACGTCCATGATGAAAAACGGAGCTCAGGCAGGGATTCGAAGCAGCAAGTAGGGTGTGTGTTGAGCAACAACACAACATCAGCAGAGGCCATGGCGACATGGGGCCTTGGGCGCCATCGGGGCCGAAGGCGAACTCGGGGTCCGTCAGCAGCAAGGCAACGAGGACGAGGCTCGTCGGGGCAGTGATACGTCTCCAACGGATCTATAATTTTTGATTGCTCCATGCTATATTATCTACTATTTTGGACCATATTGGGCTTTATTTTCCACTTTTATATTACTTTTGGGACTAACCTATTAACCGGAGGCCCAGCCCAGATTTGCTGTTTTTTTTGCCTATTTCAGTGTTTCGAAGAAAGGTAATATCAAACGGAGTCCAAACGGAAAGAAACCTTCGGGAACGTGATTTTCTCATCATATATAATCCAGGAGACTTGGACCCTCCGTCAAGAAAGCCAGGAGGCAGTCACCAGGGTGGAGGGCGCCCCCCTAGGGCATGCACCCCTGCCTTGTGGGCTCCTCGAAGCTCCACCGACGTACTCCTTCCTCCTATATATACCTATACGTACCCCCAAACAATCAGATACGGAGCCAAAAACCTAATTCCACCGCCGCAACTTTCTGTATCCACTAGATCCCATCTTGGGGCCTGTTCCGGAGCTCCGCCAGAAGGGGAATCTACCATGGAGGGCTTCTACATCATCACCATAGCCCCTTCGATGAAGTGTGAGTAATTTACCTCAGACCTTCGGGTCCATAGTTAGTAGCTAGATGGCTTCTTCTCTCTTTTTGGATCTCAATACAATGTTCTCCCCCTCTCTCGTGGAGATCTATTCGATGTACTCTTCTTTTTGCAGTGTGTTTGTTGAGACCGATGAATTGTGGGTTTATGATCAAGTTTATCTATGAACAATATTTGAATCTTCTCTGAATTCTTTTATGTATGATTGGTTATCTTTGCAAGTCTCTTCGAATTATCAGTTTGGTTTGGCCTACTAGATTGGTTTTTCTTGCAATGGGAGAAGTGCTTAGCTTTGGGTTCAATCTTGCGGTGTCCTTTCCCAGTGACAGTAGGGGCATCAAGGCACGTATTGTATTGTTGCCATCGAGGATAACAAGATGGGGTATTTATCATATTGCATGAATTTATTCCTCTACATCATGTCATCTTGCTTAAGGCGTTACTCTGTTTTCATTATCTTAATACTCTAGATGCATGATGGATAGCGGTTGATGAGTGGAGTAATAGTAGTAGATGCTGGCAGGAGTCGGTCTACTTGTCTCGGACGTGATGCCTATATACATGATCATACCTAGATATTCTCATAACTATGCTCAATTCTGTCAATTGCTCAACAGTAATTTGTTCACCCACCGTAGAAATACTTATGCTCTAGAGAGAAGCCACTAGTGAAATCTATGGCCCCCGGGTCTATTCTCATCATATCAATCTCCAATCACTTTATTATTGCTTTGCTTTTACTTTTGCCTTTTATTTTACCTTGCATCCTTATATCAAAAAGACCAAAAATATTATCTATCATCTCCATCAGATCTCACTCCCGTAAGTGACCGTGAATGGATTGACAACCCCTAGTCGCGTTGGTTGCATTGAGCTATTTGTTTTGTCTAGGTACGAGGGACTCGCGCGTGGGCTCCTACTGGATTGATACCTTGGTTCTCAAAAACTAAGGGAAATACTTACGCTACTTTGCTGCATCATCCTCTCCTCTTCGGGGAAATCCAACGCAGTGCTCAAGAGGTAGCAAGTAGAATTTCTGGCGCCGTTGCCGGGGAGTCTACGCAAAAGTCAACATACCAAGTACCCAACACAATCCTTATCTCTCGCATTACATTATTTGCCATTTTCCTCCCGTTTTCCTCTCGTTTTCCTCTCCCCCACTTCACCTTTGCCGTTTTATTTGCCCTCTCTTTTCCGTTTGCCTTTCTCTCGCTTGCTTTTTGTTTGCTCGTGTGTTGGATTGCTTGCTTGTCGCGATGGCTCAAGATAATACCAAATTTTCTGACTATACCAATACCAACATAATGATTTCCTCAGCACTCCGATTGCTCCTCTTGCCAATACTGAATCTTGTGAAATCAATACTGCATTGTTGAATGTTGTTATGAAAGATCAATTCGCCGGCCTTCCTAGTGAAGATGTCGCTACTCATCTAAATAGCTTCGTTGATTTATGTGATATGCAAAAGAAGAAAGATGTCGATAATGATATTGTTAAATTGAAGCTATTTCCTTTTTCGCTTAGAGATCGTGCTAAAGCTTGGTTATCGTCTTTGCCTAAAAATAGTATTGATTCTTGGAACAAGTGCAAAGATGCTTTTATCTCTAAGTATTTTCCTCCTGCTAAGATCATCTCTCTTAGAAACGATATTATGAATTTTAAGAAAGTTGATCATGAACATGTTGCACAAGCTTGGGAGAGAATGAAATTAATGATATCTAATTGTCCTACTCATGGTTCAAATTTGTGGATGATTATACAAAATTTTTATGCCGGATTGAATTTTGCTTCTAGAAATCTTTTAGATTCGGCTGCGAGAGGCACTTTTATGGAAATCACTTTAGGAGATGCTACTAAACTCCTAGATAATATTATGGTTAATTATTCTCAATGGCTCACCGAAAGATCTACTAATAAAAAAGTGCATGCGATAGAAGGAATTAATGTTTTGAGTGGAAAGATGGATGAACTTATGAAATTATTTGCTACTAAGAGTGTTTCTTCTGATCCTAATGATATGCCTTTGTCTACTTTGATTGAGAATAATAATGAATCTATGGATGTGAATTTTGTTTGTAGGAATAATTTTGGTAACAACGCGCATAGAGGGAATTTTAATCCTAGGCCTTATCCTAGTAATCCTTCTAATAATTATGGAAATTCCTACAACAACTCTTATGGAAATTTTAATAAGATTCCCTCTGAATTTGAGACTATTGTTAAAGAGTTTATGAATTCGCAAAAGAATTTCAATACTATGCTTGAAGAGAAATTGCTTAAAGTTGATGAATTGGCTAGGAACATTGATAGAATTTCTCTTGATGTTGATTCTTTAAAGCTTAGATCTATTCCTCGTAAGCATGATATCAATGAGTCTCTCAAAGCCATGAGAATTTCCATTGATGAGTACAAGGAAAGAACCGCTAAGATGCGTGCTACTAAAGATGCCTTTATTAAAGCATGTTCTTCCAATTCCTATGAAAATCAAGATGAAGATCTAAAAGTTATTGATGTGTCCTCTATTAAATCTTTGTTTTGCAATATGAATCTTGATGAAACTGAATATGATCCACCTTTACCTAGAAGGCGTTCCAAAAATTCGGAGTTTTTAGATCTCGATGATGAAATTTATAAAAGTGGGATTGAAAATAATAAAACCCTAGATGTTGCTAAACCCACTATATTGGATTTCAAGGAATTTAATTATGAAAATTGCTCTTTAATTGATTTATTTCCTTGTTGCAATCCGTGCTAAATTCTCCTCATGCTTATAGTCAAAATAAAGCGTTTACTAAACATATTGTTGATGCCTTGATGCAATCTTACGAAGAAAAACTTGAGTTGGAAGTTTTATCCCTAGAAATCTTTATGATGAGTGGGAACCAACTATTAAAATTAAGATTAAGGGTCATGAATTTTATGCTTTATGTGATTTGGGTGCTAGTGTCTCCACTATTCCCAAAACTTTATGTGATTTGCTAGATTTCCGCGATTTTGATGATTTCTCTCTAAACTTGCACCTTGCGGATTCCACTATTAAGAAACATATGGGAAGAATTAATGATGTTCTTATTTTTCCAAATAGGAATTGCGTGCCCGTAGATTTCATCATTCTTTATATAGATTGCAATCCTTCTTGCCCTATTATTCTTGGTAGACCTTTCCTTAGAACGATTGGTGCAATTATTGATATGAAGGAAGGAATATTAGATTCCAATTTCCATTAAAGAAAGGCATGGAACACTTCCCAAGGAAGAAAATAAAACTACCATATGAATCTGTCATAAGAGCCACTTATGGATTGCCTACCAAAGATGGCAATACCTAGATCTATCCTTGCTTTTATGCCTAGGTAGGGGCGTTAAACGATAGCGCTTGTTGGGAGGCAACCCAATTTTATTTTTAGTTTTTTTATTTTGTTTATGTTCAGGAATAAATAATCCATCTACCTTCTGTTTAGATGTGGTTTTATCTTTTAATTAGTGTTTGTGCCAAGTTAAACCTATAGGATCTTCTTGGATGATAGTTATTTGATCTTGCTGTAATTTCCAGAAACTTTGCGCTCAGTACCCGGATTGTTAAAAATCACCAGAACGTGATAAAATACTGATTCCAGTTTCTTATGATCAATAAACAAATTTTATAGGTCGTCCTCTTTTCGATGATTTTTTGGAGTTCAGAAGTTTGCGTTAGTTACAGATTACTACAGACTGTTCTGTTTTTGGCAGATTCTGTTTTTCGTGTGTTGTTTGCTTATTTTGATGAATCTATGGCTAGTAAAATAGTTTATAATCCATAGAGAAGTTGGAATACAGTAGATTTAAAACCCATATAAATAAAAAATGAGTTAATTACAGTACCTTGAAGTGGTCTTTTGTTTTCTTTCGCTAACGGAGCTCACGAGATTTCTGTTGAGTTTTGTGTTGTGAAGTTTCCAAGTTTTGGGTGAATTCTTTTGATGGATTATGGAACAAGGAGTGCCAAGAGCCTAAGCTTGGGGATGCCCATGGCACCCCCAAGATAATCCAAGGACACCAAAAAGTCAAAGCCTGGGGATGCCCCGGAAGACATCCCCTCTTTCGTCTACTTCCATCGGTAACTTTACTTGGAGCTATAATTTTATTCACCACATGATATGTGTTTTGCTTGGAGCGTCTTGTATGATTTGAGTCTTTGCTTTTTAGTTTACCACAATCATCCTTGTTGTACACACCTTTTGAGAGATCCATACATGAATTGGAATTTGTTAGAATACTGTATGTGCTTCACTTATATCTTTTGAGCTATATAGTTTAGCTCTAGTGCATCCGTTGCATGGCAATCCCTACTCCTTGCATTAACATCAATCGATGGGCATCTCCATAGCCTATTGATTAGCCTCGTTGATGTGAGATCTTATCCTTTTTTGTCTTCTCCACATAACCCCCATCATCATATTCTATTCCACCCATAGTGCTATATCCATGGCTCACGCTCATGTACTGCGTGAAGGTTTATAAAGTTTGAGATTATTAAAGTATGAAACAATTGCTTCGCTTGTCATCGGGGTTGTGCATGATGAGAGCATTCTTGTGTGACAAAAATGGAGCATGACTAAACTATATGATTTTGTAGGGATGAACTTTCTTTGGCCATGTTATTTTGAGAAAACATAATTGCTTAGTTAGTATGCTTGAAGTATTATTATTTCTATGTCAATATGAGCTTTTGTCTTGAATCTTTCGGATCTGAATATTCATACCACAATTAAGAAGAATTACATTGAAATTATGCCAAGTAGCACTCTGCATAAAAAATTCTCTTTTTATCATTTACCTACTCGAGGATGAGCAGGAATTAAGCTTGGGGATGCCTGATACGTCTCCAACGTATCTATAATTTTTGATTGCTCCATGCTATATTATCTACTGTTTTGGACCATATTGGGCTTTATTTTCCACTTTTATATTACTTTTGGGACTAACCTATTAACCGGAGGCCCAACCCAAATTTGCTGTTTTTTTGCCTATTTCGGTGTTTCGAAGAAACGGAATATCAAACGGAGTCCAAATGGAATGAAACCTTCGGGAACGTGATTTTGTCATCAGATATGATCCAGGAGATTTGGACCCTCCGTCAAGAAAGCCACGAGGCGGTCACGAGGGTGGAGGGCGCGCCCCCTTCCTCATGGGCCCCTCGAAGCTCCACCGACGTACTCCTTCCTCCTATATATACCTACGTACCCCCAAACGATCTGATATAGAGCCAAAAAGCTAATTCCACCACCGCAACTTTCTGTATCCACGAGATCCCATCTTGGGGCCTGTTCCGGAGCTCCGCCGGAAGGGGAATCCACCACAGAGGGCTTCTACATCATCACCATAGCCCCTCCGATGAAGTGTGAGTAGTTTACCTCAGACCTTCGGGTCCATAGTTAGTAGCTAGATGGCTTCTTCTCTCTTTTTGGATCTCAATACAATGTTCTCCCCCTCTCTCGTGGAGATCTATTCGATGTACTCTTCTTTTTGCAGTGTGTTTGTTGAGACCGATGAATTGTGGGTTTATGATCAAGTTTATCTATGAACAATATTTGAATCTTCTCTGAATTCTTTTATGTATGATTGGTTATCTTTGGAAGTCTCTTCAAATTATCAGTTTGGTTTGGCCTACTAGATTGGTTTTTCTTGCAATGGGAGAAGTGCTTAGCTTTTGGTTCAATCTTGTGGTGTCCTTTCCCAATGACAGTAGGGGCAGCAAGGCACGTATTGTATTGTTGCCATCGAGGATAACAAGATGGGGTGTTTATCATATTGCATGAATTTATTCCTCTACATCATGTCATCTTGCTTAAGGCATTACTCTGTTTTCATTAACTTAATACTCTAGATGCATGCTGGATAGCGGTCGATGAGTGGAGTAATAGTAGTAGATGCAGGCTGGAGTCGGTCTACTTGTCTCGGACGTGATGCCTATATACATGATCATACCTAGATATTCTCATAGCTATGCTCAATTCTATCAATTGCTCAACAGTAATTTGTTCACCCATCGTAGAAATACTTATGCTCTTGAGAGAAGCCACTAGTGAAGTCTATGGCCCCCGGGTCTATTCTCATCATATCAATCTCCAATCACTTTATTATTGCTTTGCTTTTACTTTTGCCTTTTATTTTACCTTGCATCTTTATATCAAAAATACCAAAAATATTATCTATCATCTCTATCAGATCTCACTCCCGTAAGTGACCGTGAAGGGATTGACAACCCCTAATCGCATTGGTTGCGTTGAGCTATTTGTTTTGTGTAGGTACGGGGGACTCGCGCGCGGCCTCCTACTGGATTGATACCTTGGTTCTAAAAAACTAAGGGAAATACTTACGCTACTTTGCTGCATCATCCTCTTCTCTTCGGGGAAATCCAACACAGTGCTCAAGAGGTAGTAGGCGGCAGGGCAAAAGACGGAGCAGAGGCACGGCGCTGGAGCTTGAGGGCGCGGGGCAGCGACGGGAGTTTGCTGAGGAAGGCCGGCGAGGCATGGAGGTCGAGGTCGCCAAGGAAGGGAGGAAGCAGGGGCATGGTGACGCTTATGGCCTCGCAGGCCATGCCGGGCGACGGGCGCGGCTTGGGGAGGCACAGGCGATGCAAAGGCCTGCGACGGCGAGGCGTCGACGCGGGGAAGCGGATCGGGATGATGGGACAGGGAGGCCGGCGTTGCTAGAGGAGGGAAGGCTGTAGGGGCAGCGATGGTCGACGACGAGGGCAACAAGGAGGAGGTCGGGCGCGGGGGTCTCGCGGTGGAAGCGGCGAGGGGATCGGGTGCAGAGCTCCTCTCCCTGGCTCGATGTGTGCGTGTGTGTGAGTGGCGGCGGTGTGGAAGGACGAGAGGGAGAGATCGAGAGGAGGGGGGTCGGGGCTAGGGTTATAGGCGCGGCTGGGCCTTGGACCAAATGGACTGTGGGGAAGCAGGCCGGCCTGGCTGTTGGGCTCTCTTCTCTCTCTCACTCTAAAGAAAGAAAAAAACAGAGAAAAGAAAGAAAACAAAGAGAGGTTAGAGGAAGAAGTTGGACACGCGGATAATTTTCCCGGACTCACAAAAATGAGCTTGATCCAAGAAAATAGAAGTTGGCACGAATTCAAGATTTAAATTCAAACTCATTTGAATTTAATTCAAATGGTTTGAACTAGGACAATGTTTAGGAGTGGCCAAAATGTTGAGATTTTTGGTGGAGCTCCAGAAAGTGAAGAAAGAATTTAGGGCAAAGTTTGGAGACCAAACTTGAAGCAGAAAAGGCACGGAATTATTTTGCAAGTGTGTTATGGTTAATTCCAAAGTTAATGGAATATTTTAATATAGCTCCCTAATAATATTGGGAGACTTTTATATGTTGTAAGAGAAATCACCATGTGCATTTCCCTCGATTTAAATGGATCAAAGATCCATGCAATTTACTTAGTTGAGTTTTTAAAAGGGGTGCAAGATGACATGATGCAATGCAAGAGATGACATGATGAATGCAACAAAGCAATTGAAACACACGGCAAAACTTGAAATACATGGAAGGCATCTGAAGCATCGGTCTCGGGGCGTCACATTCTGGCGCAAGATATTGCACCAGAACAGCTTCTCCGTGGAGCTCCCTTCTTCGGCTCGGAAGAACTCTGTGGTGTCGGACACACTTCGTGGCAGATCAGCAAAAGCCCCTGGAGAACTCCGAATCCGGGTTAGTAAAAGATATTTCCTCTTCACATTATTTCTTTGCATACTAAATGCCTTAGCCACCGTGATCTTCCTGGCCTCCTGGATCTCCTGGAGGGTGCCCCGAGCCTCATTCCGGGCCGCCTCTGCGCTTTTACGAGCCTTGGTGAGTTCGATCTCTTGAACCAAAGCATCATGCTCCAAGGTCTCGCACTTCCTCACCACGTCCTGGCGCTCTTGTTGGACCTCATTGACACGAGCCTCGAGCTTCTTACGGGCGGCCTGCTGCTTTACAGCCTTCCCCTCGGCTTCGGTCAGGGCCTTTCTGAGGGCCTCGACCTCGGTCGTTGCCCCTATTCATATCATGACACTTCAGTCAATATACATCATCTTACTCTTTCCGAATATATAACGGGTTATTGCATACCTTGATTCTCCTGGAGCTGCCTCCTCACTTGGCCGAGCTCCTCCTTGGCCTGCTCCAGTCTCTGCTTCAGTCCAGAGACTTCGGCAGTATGCAAGGCCGCAGCCAGCAGCGACACCTGCGTATTCATTTCATACATACTTAGTTAGTTTCCTACAGTTGGGGATTGGTCCTCTGTCCGACTTTTCTTTCCGAACACCGGACAGTGTCTTAGGGGCTACTGTCTGTATTGTGGAGCTTCTCTTTTTGCACTGCTTACCTAAAACCTGTGAGTAGGCTGCTGCAGGCTTCGGTTAGTCCGTTCTTGGCGGACTGAACCCTTTCAATTACCGTGCCCATAAGAACATGGTGCTCATCCACAATGGAAGCGCCTCGCAGCGCTACCAACAGATTATCCGGTGCCCCTGGTTGGACAGGGGTCACCGATGGAAGGGGCATACCCCTGTCTTTCGAAGGAGGTTGCACACCGGAAACCGGAGCTGTATTGGTCTCCGGAATCGTATTCGGCTGAGTGCCGAACTGAATACGGCCCTCATCACCAGTTTCCATGGGGATTGGCTCCCTCTAGTGTCCGGTGGCGGAGGTTTCGCCTTCTGGCGCCTCCTGAACTTCTCCCCGACCTGGGAAAGTCCTTCGGGACAGCACCTCGGTGTCGCCCTTGGCCTTCGGGGAGTAAGCGGTCGACGGTGAATCACTGGCCATTGCCTTTGAATCCAACGAACCACTTGACGAGGATCGCTGGGAGCTGTCGTGGGCTGGACTACAATTGCATAATTAATCATGTCAATACAATAAAGAGGAGAGGCCGGATATATGGGTATGTACGAGTCTTAGCACTTATGATGCAGCCCGAGGCTTAGGGCGGGGACATAAATAACACCATGGAAAGTCTCACTAGTATATAAATCAATTATGTGTGTGGGCGAGGACAAAACTAACTCGATTACATGATAAATCTCATCCAACCCATCACCGTCCAGCAAGCCTACGATGGAATTACTCACGCACGGCGGTGAGCATCATCAAATTGGTGATGGAGGATGGTTGATGATGATGATGGCGATGGATTCCCCTCTCCGGAGCCCCAAACGGACTCCAGATCAGCCCTCCCGAGAGGTTTTAGGGCTTGGCGGCGGCTCCGTATTGTAAAACGCGATGAATCCTTCTCTCTGATTTTTTTCTCCCCGAACACGAATATATGGAGTTGGAGTTGAGGTCGGTGGAGCGTCAGGGGGCCCACGAGGCAGGGGGGCGCCCAGGGGGGCAAGCGCGTCCCCACCCTCGTGGACAGGGTGTGGGCCCCCTGACATGGATTCTTCTTCCAGTATTTTTAATATTTTCCAAAAATATGTTCCATGGAGTTTCAGGTCATTCCGAGAACTTTTGTTTCCGCACATAAATAACACCATGGAAAGTCTGCTGAAAACAGCGTCAGTCCGAGTTAATTCCATTCAAATCATGCAAGTTAGAGTTACCTGGATAGTTGTGCTGGTTTTGTTTTCAGGGAAAGAGCACCGGATGAAGCTGAGATTCTATTGAATAATATGTTGACAAATGAAAATAATTGGACACTTCCTGAGCCAATTCCTGAGCCTATTCCTAAACCAACTCCGAAGAAGAGGGGTGTTCTATTTCTCAGTCCTGAAGATATGCAAGAGGCAAAGAAATCTATGAAAGAAAAGGGTATAAAAGCTGAAGATGCAAAGAATTTACCTCCTATCGAAGAAATACACGGTCTTAATTTACCGCCTGTTGAAGAAACATATGATCTTAATCCATCACCTATTGAAGAAACACATGGTCTTGATAACCCGACATAGGTAGTAAAGGTAAATTCTCTCTATAGATTTGATGAAGGTGATATTCCTCACTATAAGTCTGCTAGACAATGCTTAGAAGAGTTTGATAACTTTATTGTCAAACAAGAAAACTTCAATGCTTATTTTGGAAGACAGTTGAAATACAATTCTGATACGCTTGAACACTTGGGTGATTATATGTCTAGAGTTAAAGGTGAACTTAAACTCATTAGTAAACATGCTTCTATGGTTACCACTCAAGTAGAACAAGTACTTAAGGCTCAGAATGATTTTCTCAATGAATTAAATAGTAAGAATAATGATTATGCTGTTAGAGTGGCTACTAGAACTGGTAAAATGACTCAGGAACATTTGTATCCTGAAGGACACCCTAAGAGAATTGAGCAAGATTCTCAGAGAAATAATATAGATGCACATAGTCCTTCTAAAAAGAAGAAAAAGAAAAATGATAGGACTTTGCATGCTTCTAGTGAACCTATTGCTGAACCACCAGAGAATCCAAATGATATCTCTATTTCTGATGCTGAAACACAATCTGGTAATGAACATGAACCTAGTGATAATGTTAATGATGATGTTCATGATGATGCTCAACCTAGCAATGACAATGATGTAGAAATTGAACCTGCTGTTGATCTTGATAACCCACAATCAAAGAATCAACATTATGATAAGAGAGATTTTATTGCTATGAAACACGATAAAGAAAGAGAACCATGGGTTCAGAAACCCATGCCTTTTCCTCCCAAACCATCCAAGAAAAAGGATGATGAGGATTTTGAGCGCCTTGCTGAAATGATTAGACCTATCTTTTTGCGTATGCGATTAACTGATATGCTCAAAATGAATCCTTATCCTAGGTACATGAAAGATATTGTTACAAATAAAAGAAAGATACCGGAAGCTGAAATTTCTACCATGCTTGCTAATTATACTTTTAAGGGTGGAATACCAAAGAAACTTGGAGATCCAGGAGTACCTACTATACCATGCTCCATTAAAAGAAACTATGTTAAAACTGCTATATGTGATCTTGGAGCCGGTGTTAGTGTTATGCCTCTCTATTTATATCGTAGACTTGAATTGAATAAGTTGACACCTACTGAAATATCTTTGCAAATGGCTGATAAATCAACTGCTATACCTATCGGTATTTGTAGGAATGTGCCTGTTGTGGTTGCGAACGTTACTATTTTAACGGACTTTGTTATTCTTGATATTCCCGAGGATGATAGTATGTCTATTATTCTTGGAAGACCCTTTTTGAATACTGCAGGGGCTGTTATTGATTGCAACAAAGCCAATATCACTTTTCATGTTAATGGTAATGAGCATATGGTACACTTTCCGAGGAAACAACCTCAAGTTCATAGTATCAACTCTATTGGAAAAATTCCATCGATTATATTTGGAGGTTTTGAATTTCCTCTTCCTACTGTCAAAAAGAAATATGATATTCTTATTATTAGGGATGTGCATATCCCCGTTGAGGTAACATAGTGTTATTCGAAGTTTATTCGGTTCCATGTTATTCGAAATGAGTTTATTAACAAGACCTGGTCAACTTAGTTATTGGATTCCTTTTGATGAGCATGAGATGGATGAAACTAGAAGGCACAACCTTCTGTAGCCTCCTTCCACTTTCTGTTATTTAGTCTAAATAAAGTAAAAATAGTATTTTTTTTCTATATGTTTTCTGATTTATCTGTGCAATATAAAAATATCCCAAAAATAAAAGTTCTCCAAATGCCCTGAAAATGGAATATGATTTTTTCTGGAATATTTGAGAATATCTGGCACTGAGAACACATCAGGGGGAGAAAGCACCTGGCCACGAGGGTCCAGGGCACGCCGACCCCTACAGGGCACGGCCCCCTGCCTCGTAGGCCCATGGTGGCCCCCCTCCATTTATTCCTGCACCCACACACTTATTCTTCCTCCCAAAAAAATCACCATCCAGCTCAAGCATGAGTTCTAGCTCATTTTGCTGTGATTTTTGATCTCCTTGCTCAAAGCACCTCTCAAAAAACTGTTTGAGGCGATTGTTCCTTGGTATGTGACTCCTCCATTGGTCCAATTAGTTTTTGTTCTAGTGCTTTATTCATTGCAAATTTGTGCTGCCTAGGTGACCATGTTCTTGAGCTTGCATGTCAAATTTATATGGTTCTAAGTAGTTCTAATGCATGATATAGGCTCTAGGCACTTGTAGGAGTAGTTGCTATCAATTTTGTTGAGCTTGGTTCACTTTTATTTGAAGTTACTAAAAATTTCAGAAATTTTTCAGAGGAAGAAATATGCTTAGGAAAATGTACCAAGGTGGTTCTTCAAGGAAGCAAGGACCTAGGCTTGCAATGTGTGATGCTGACGATGAGCCACCAAGGGACGCTCCAGTGCGGCCTTGTGAATGGCCTTCAGAAAACTTTATGGGTTGAGCGGGAATCAAGGAAGAATGTAACGCATATTTGCGTAACACCGATCTTGTGAGCTTTGAGGAAGAAAAGTGCCGACAGTACCTCTATCTCACTAGTTCCTTTGTGAGGAGGTTTGAATTTTCATCTTCACGCAATTCTCCAACTGTCCTGTTTGATCTTTATGAAAAATCTTATACGATGGACTTAGAGGATTTTACCACTGCTTGCAAACTTCCACAATGGGGTAGTGCTAGTGAACCTCGCAAATCTGAATTTAGAAATTTTCTTGCTAGTATAACTGTGGGGGAATCTAGAGATATAGCACAAGCGACCATAGGGATCATTCATATTCCTGATGTATATTATTTTGCTCTCTTCATAGTTAGGTGCATAAATGGTAAGGATGAAGCATGTCACATGTGTGTCCCTGACCTCAGTATTCTTATGAGTGCTGTGTTAGGAGATAAATCTTATAATTTTGGAGCCATTGTTGCATGTAGGTTGCATCATAATAGATTTAATGGAGATTTCTTTTGAGGAATTTATGCAACCCGCTTAGCTAATTTTCTTGGTGTAACCATACGTAATGATGATATTGAATTGCCTCCTACTTATTTAGACTTTAATGCTATGGTTCACCACCAGTTTGTCGAGAGGAATGAGTCACCTCTCCGGTATCGCTTAATCTTTGACAGACGTCGTGCTGTCCGTATTATTCTCCCTGCTCCTGCCTTCTTTGAATATCAGGCAAAAGGAAGACATTTTATTACCAGAGAGGAGGCAGATGAGTACGAGAGGAGGGCGGAGGCAGCTCGCCGCCATGCTGCAGCCCAGGAGGCAGTAACTGCCGCATCGCAGTACGACCCCAGCTACAACTATGGATATCCGTCGGGACATCCGTGGCAATAAACCAACTTAGGCCAAAAGCCTAAGCTTGGGGGAGTACGTATTTCCCATCGACATTACATTTATGTTTACACACTCATTGCTAGATGTCGGTGCTCATACTCTTTCACTGTAATATCCATGCTAGTTTATTTTCCTTTTTCTTGCTATCTTCTTGTGTGTTTAATAAACCTTAAGAAAAACCAAAACATGAGTACGTCAAGATTAATATTCCAAAACAGCGTACTCTATCAAAAGGTGTGTACAGCCAGGATGATTGTGGCAAACTAAAAAATAAAGACTCAAATCATACAAGACGCTCCAAGCAAAACACATATCATGTGGTGAATAAAAATATAGCTCCAAGTAAATTTACCGATGGAAGTAGACGAAAGAGGGGATGCCTTCCGGGGCATCCCCAAGCTTTGGCTTTTAGGTTTCCTTAGATTATCTTGGGGTGCCGTGGGCATCCCCAAGCTTAGGCTCTTTCCACTCCTTTTTCCATAATCCATCAAATCTTTCACACAAAACTCGAAAACTTCACAAAACAAAACTCAGCAAAAAATCTCGTGAGCTCCGTTAGCAAAAGGAAACAAAAGACCACTTCAAAGTACTGTAATGAACTCATTATTTATTTATATTGGTGTTAAACCTACTGTATTACAACTTCTCTATGGTTTATAAACTATTTTACTAGCCATAGATTCATCAAAATAAGCAAACAACACACGAAAAACAGAATCTGCCAAAAACAGAACAGTCTGTAGTAATTTTTAACTAACGCAAACTTCTGGAACTCCAACAATTCAGCCAAAATAGGACGACCTAGAAAATTTGTTTATTGATCAGCAGAAATTGTAATCAATATTTTATCACGTTCTGGTGATTTTTAACAATTATTTTCGTGAACAGAAAGTTTCTGAAATTTACAGCAAGATCGAATAACTATCATCCAAGAAGATCCTATAGGTTAAGCTTGGCACAAACACTAACTAAAACATAAAAAGACATCTAATGAAAGGCTAGCTCAAAGATTTATTCCTAAACAGAAGCAAAAATAAAAAAACTAAAACTAAAATTGGGTTGCCTCCCAACAAGCGCTATCGTTTAACTCCCCTAGCTAGGCATTGAGATTTCATTGATGCTCACAAGAAAGACAAGAATTGAGGCACAAAGAGAGAATCATGAAATACGTGACAAACACATCTAAGTATAACATACTTCCTATGCATAGGCATCTTATAGGCAAACAAATTATCAAGGCAAGCAAAAACTAGCATATGCAAGGAAGCGGAATGAAACAATAGCAATCTCAACATAACGAGAGGTAATTTAGTAACATGAAAATTTCTACGACCATATTTTCCTCTCTCATAATAATTACATGTGGGACCATAAGCAAATTCAACAAAATAGCTATCACAATAAATATTTTCAGCATGATCCACATGCATGCAAAGTTGACACTTTCCCAAAATAGTGGGATTAACATTAACTAAAGTCATGACCTCTCCAAACCCACTTTTATCAAAAAACTCATAAGATTGAACATTCTCCAAATATGTGGGATCTAAAGTCGACACTCTTACAAACCCACTTTCAATATTATTGCAAACATTATTATCAATCTCATATTCATCATGGGGCTTAAATAAATTTTCAAGTTAATAAGAAGAATCACCCCAATCATGATCATTGCAACAAATAGTACCCGTAGCAAAACTAGCATCCCCAACCTTGAGGGTTTGCATATCATTAACACAATTGACATTAAGACAACTTATAATAACATCATTGCAGTCATGCTTTTCATCGAAGGAACTATCAAGTATGGGTGCAATAGCAACGATCTCACATTTAACATAAGGAACTATAGCAAATTCATCTTCATAAATATTGGCATCATGGCCACAAGAATAGCAAGCATCAGGTTCATCAAGGGATATTGCAGTCAAATCATCGGAATCATCATTATCTATAGATTCATGCATATCATTATTTTCTTCCAAAGCAACGGTCATTCTCTCAATAAATTCTTTGACATAGACATTATGAGCATAGTTTTCATAGCAATATTTAAGTATGTCAAAATTTTCAGATTCGTAGAGAGTAGTAGCATACTTTTCAATCAAAGAAGCAACTTCATAAGCACCCTTAAAAGCAACAAATTCTTCAATTTGTTCGATATCATAGTAACTATAAACACCCTTTGCATAAGAAGATAAGATTTCATTATCATTAAACTCACATAGGTAGGGAAGGTGTTTTTTAGGGTTCTTAGAGCAACAAGTAAAATCATGAATTTCACAAAGATTCCAAGCATAACACAGCAATTTGTTTATTTGATTCCGTAAGAGTTTCCCTTTTTTAGACAAACGGCGACGCACAAAATGAGCATGCTCATCTAAAAATTTACCATCAACTAGGCTAGTTGGCGTTTCAGCACGAGCCATAAGCACTAGTAGAAAAAGGGTCAAATGTCAAGCACATTAGTGTCGGTTTGCTTTTGAGTCAGCACTAATGTGTGCATTAGTGCCGTTTCCAACAGCTAGCCCGCCGCTTTCATTAGTACCGGTTCGTGGCCGACCTTTAGCACCGGTTCAAGCCACGAACCGGTACTAAAGTGATTGGTGGCAGGATGTTGGCAGTCCGGGGCCCCTCCAGCACCTTTAGTACTGGTTCGTGGCATGAACCGGTGCTAAAGGTCGTCCTACATAAACCCTTCGTCCACCCGAGCTCGCTCTGTTCTTCCCCTTTCCCCTCTCCTCTCTGTTCTTCCCCTCTGCCTCTCGACCTCATCACACATTTTGCCCAAATTTTGTCAAGATTTGAAGGCCCCCATCCATTCAAATGATCACCAAGGTTAGCAACTTTGTCCTTTCATCTCTCATTTCTAGATTAGCTCTTGCAATGCTTTGTATAGTGATTAATTTATGAGTTTAGTAATTTGGGAGGAAATATATGTGCTAGTATTTGATTTATATGCAATTTGAGGTCAAAAATAACACTTCATTTGCATATGTAGGTGTGGTTTACTTGGTGCCTTCTAAATCTCTGTCATAACCATAGTCGATCGCCCGCACCGTTCCGTCGCCGGCACCACCTTGTGGTGAGCCTCTTGTTCATGAATGTTTTACATTACCAAATTGATGTTTGTGTGATTTGGATATATAGTTACTCGTATAATTATCTTACCCGTACGTTGTTTGTTATACATAGTGCCATGGTTTTGATATCCGTCCCCGTCAGCCCTCATCCTTGTTATGATTCGGATGTGGTATATTCTATTTTAAAACTAGTTGTTGCATTTTGTGTTTATGACAAATTATGCCCATCAAGTTGACATAGATATTTTTGTCTAGGAGGTTTGTGAACCGGAAATTCCAACCGACCCTATTGTCGAGAGGTTAAATTTAGTTGAAAGAGAAAACAAGTATTTGAAAGAAAAATTGAAAAGAATTGAGGGGGAGAAGATGGAATTGGAGTTGCATGTTGCCGATGTCGTCGATGATCACAAGATCAAGATGGAGAAAATGCGCTTGAAGATTAGAAAGATTAGAAAATATGCCATTTATAGTGAGGCTTGGTATCATTATGCTGTTTGATCAATTGTTACCTTAGTTGCGATCTTGATTGCATTTGTTGTTGCATTTAAATGCTTTAGCTAGAGAGTTATTTGTTTGTTGCATTTAAGTCTTGTATGAACTTTATGTATGAACTTGTATTAATTTGGTCTTTTCGGTGTTGTGTAATGAACATGAGCCGACAATGGATGTATGATGACCGATGCTCTCCCGAGTACATTAATGGCGTGCAAACTTTTCTGCTTGCGGCTGAGGCAAACAAGCGGGCGGATGGTTTTATGCCTTGTCCATGTTTTGTCTATAAGAATGATCACAATTACTCTACGTCAAGAACCATTCACGTCCACCTGTTTAAGTCCGGTTTCATGCCCCACTATAATATTTGGACCAAGCACGGAGAAAGAGGGGTTATGATGGAAGACAATGAAGAAGAAGAGGACAACGATAGCTATCCTGGCCATGGGTTCCCTGAATACGATGATACAACAATGGGGGAAGAAGCTGAGCCGGCAATGCGGGAAGAAGATGAAGAAGAGGCATCAGATGAGCCCGCTGATGATCTAGGTCGGGCCATTGCCGATGCAAAGAGAAACTGCGCAAGTGATTTGGAGAAGAAGAAGTTGCAGCGCATGTTAGAGGTCCACAAGAAATTGTTGTACCCGAATTGCGAAGCTAACAAGAAAAAGTTGGGCGCCACACTGGAATTGCTGCAATGGAAGGCAGAGAATGGTGTATCTGACAAGGGATTTGGAAAGTTGCTGGTAATGATAAAGAATATGCTTCCAAAGGAGAATGAATTGCCCGAGAGTACGTACGAAGCAAAGAAGGTTGTCTGTCCTCTAGGGTTAGAGGTGAAGAAGATACATGCATGCCCTAATGACTGCATCCTGTATCACGGTGAGTACGAGGATCTGAATGCTTGCCCGGTATGCGGTGCATTGCACTGTAAGATCAGGCGCAATGACCCTGGTGATGTCGAGGGCGAGCGCCCCAGGAAGAAGATTCCTTCCAAGGTGATGTGGTATGCTCCTATAATACCACGCTTGAAACGTTTGTTCCAAAACAAAGAGCATGCCAAGGCAATGCGATGGCACAGAGAAGACCGTAAGAAAGACGGAAAGTTGAGAGTACCCGCTGACGGGTCACAGTGGAGAAAAATCGAGAGGAAGTACGGGAAGGAGTTTGCAGATGACGCGAGGAACGTATGGTTTGGTCTAAGCGCAGATGGCATTAATCCTTTGGGGAGCAGAGCAGCAACCACAACACCTGGCCTGTGACTCTATGTTTGTATAACCTTCCTCCTTGGTTGTGCATGAAGCAGAAGTTCATTATGATGCCAGTGCTCATCCAAGGCCCTAAGCAACCCGGCAATGACATTGATGTGTACCTAAGGCCATTAGTTGAAGAACTCTTACAACTGTGGAATGGAACAGGTGTACGTGCGTGGGATGAGCACATGGGGGAAGAATTTGACCCAAAGGCCTTGCTGTTCGTGACCATCAATGATTGGCCTTCTCTCAGTAACCTTTCAGGACAGACAAACAAGGGATATCGCGCATGCACACACTGTTTGGATGATACCGACAGTATATATTTGGACAATTGTAGGAAGAATGTGTACCTGGGACATCGCCGATTTCTTTCGAGCAGGCATCCCGTAAGAAACAAAGGCAAGCATTTCAAAGGTGAGGCAGATCACCGGACGAAGCCTCGCCACCGTACTGGCGTTGATGTACATGATATGGTCAAGGATTTGAAGGTAGTCTTTGCCACCGTACTGGTGGACAACCTGTTCCGAATGACGCTGACGGACGCGCACCCATGTGGAAGAAGAAATCTATATTTTTGGACCTGCCCTATTGGAAAGACCTAGAGGTCCACTCTGCAATCGACGTGATGCACGTGACGAAGAATCTTTGCGTGACCCTGCTTGGCTTCTTGGGCGTGTATGGAAAGACAAAAGATACGCCCGAGGCACGGGAGGACCGGCAACGTATGCATGGAAAAGACGGCATACATCAGGGTCATGCCAGCTATGCTCTTACCAAAGAAGAGAAGGAAATCTTCTTTGAACACCTGCTCAGTATTAAGGTACCGTCTGGCTTCTCGTCGAATATAAAGGGAATAATAAAGATGGCAGAGAAAAAGTTCCAAAACCTAAAGTCTCATGACTGCCACGTGATTATGACGCAACTGCTTCCGGTTGCATTGAGGGGGCTTCTACCGGATAACGTTCGATTAGCCATTGTGAAGCTATGTGCATTCCTCAATGCAATCTCTCAGAAGGTAATCGATCCAGAAATCATACCAAGGTTAGAGAATGATTTGGTGCAATGTCTTGTCAGTTTTGAGTTGGTGTTCCCACCATCCTTCTTCAACATCATGACGCACGTCCTAGTTCACCTATGCGAAGAGATTAACATTTTGGGTCCTGTATTTCTATGTTCCCCTTTGAGAGGTTCATGGGAGTCTTAAAGAAATATGTTCATAACCGTGCTAGGCCAGAAGGAAGCATCTCCAAGGGCCATGAAAATGAGGAGGTGATTGAGTTTTGTATTGACTTTATTCCTGACCTTAAGCCGATTGGTGTTCCTGAATCGCGGCATAAGGGCAGAATGGATGGAAAAGGCACGCTAGGAGGGGATCAAATAATATGTATGGACGGACATTCTCTCACTGAAGCACACTACACAGTTCTATAGAATTCCGCCTTGGTGGCTCCGTATATGGATGAACACAAGAATTTTCTACGCTCCAAACACCTGGAGTGGTCTGATGACTGGATTACACGTGAACAAACCTGGAGTTTCGCCGGCTGGTTGCAGACACGTACCATGCATGACGCATCTATTGAAGATGACCTATACTCGCTATCCCAGTTACCATCTTCGAATATAATGACTTTCAAAGGGTATGAGATAAATGGTAATACATTTTACACGATCTCCCAAGATAAGAAGAGCACAAACCAAAACAGTGGTGTCCGCTTTGATGCAAAACAACCAAGACGGGAAAGGAAACATATTATGGTTACATAGAGGAGATATGGGAACTTGACTATGGACGTGGTTTGAAGGTCCCTTTGTTTCGGTGCAAATGGGTCAATATGACACGAGGTGGGGTAACAGAAGACCCGCAGTATGGAATGACAACAGTGGATCTCGACAATCTAGCGTATGCAGACGAACTATTCGTCCTAGCTAATGATGTGGCACAGGTTTTCTATGTGAAGGACATGTCTACCAAGCCAAGAAAAAGAGAAGATAAGAAAGTGAATGCATCATACGATGAGCCAAAGCGCCACATAGTTCTTTCTGGGAATAGAAACATCGTGGGAGTGGATGACAAGACAGACATGTCAGAAGATTATGAAAATTTTGATGAAATTGCTCCATTCAGAGTGAATATTGACCCGAGCATCCAGTTAAATGATGAAGATTTTCCATGGCTACGACGCAAAGGGACACACGCGAAGAAAAAGTTTCACACCCAAAGATCTAGGATCTGATCGGCTTCAGTATCATCACTTTCTTCTGTGTTTTCACACCCAGGAGGGAATCTCTGTAATAGTTAAGGTATTTATGTGTTTTGGCATTTGAAACGCGAAGAAATTTTATGTGCAAACAAAATCTTTCATGCATTTACTGATTTTTTTCAGCTAAATGACCCTAAAATTGAAAAGCATTTCAAATGAACTCAAAAAAGGTTGAAAGTTGGCATCGTATCATAATTTCACCCACATAGCATGTGCAAAAAAGTAGAGAGGGTTACCACAAAAACTGGATGCACTTCGTTACAAAATGGACAATCTCTTTCGAAGTATCAGAGCTTCGGACGAAAACTCATCCATTACAAAGGCATTTAATTTTTTAAATAACCTAAGCATTACCAAATTGAATATAATGATAAAACACACTAATATTAAACATAAGAAAAAAGAATCACTGAAAAATCTATTTTCAAAGATAAGGTATTCACAAACTAGTGATTCACACAAATTTCAAATAATTCAAAATGTAAACTATTCAAATTTGTAAACTACCCGCACTAATAGAGAGTTTGTAATTTTTTGTACCTAAAGCAAAAATATTAACAAAGAAAACTCTAAATACAGCAAAAAACAACTCAAAAATAAATAAAGCAAAAAAATAAGAAAATAAAAGGCCGCCTACTGCACACAGCGACCTGCATACGACTAGGAACCCAACCTGTAGTTGGGCCAGGATGCAGGCCCGCAAGCCCAGTAGGACCACAGGCAGAGTGGGAGAGGTAGGCCCTGAAGGCCTGCTATTGAGAGGAGCTCAATGCAATACCCGCGCCGGGGCTTATAAACAGGTCCTGGCGCTGCTCAACTAGCGAGGTGGGACTAAACTTCTGCGCCCCTCGCCTGGCAGCGCACACCCTTTAGTACCGGGTCGTGGCTCCAACTGGTACTAAAGGGGGGTCTTTAGGCCCTTTTTGGTTTGGCTGTGGATTTCTAAAAGCAGTTGTGAAAAATCTGTTGTGGAAAAAAAGTTGTGGAAAATCTGATGTGAAAAAGATGTAGGTCATTTGGCAAACCAGCTGATACAACTTTTTCAGATTTTGGCCCGTAGTGGAATCAGATTTTCGAAAGCACGTCCTAGGCTGCTTCCGCTTTTGGTTCAGACTTTGGCAGCGGATTTCTGGAATCGGATTCTGCTGCGTTTGCCCTTTGGTTCAGATTCTGCTGCGCGGCAGCGGAATCCGTCGATAAAAGCTGAACCAAACTGGGCCTTAGTACCGGTTGGTGCTACCACCCGGTACTAAAGGTGGGCGCTTCCCGCCGCTTCGCCTGGCCAAAACAGACCTTTAGTACTGGTTGGTGGCTCCAACCGGTACTAAAGGTGTGTTCTATATAAGAAAACCCTTCAAAAAATTCGACAGTTTCGTTCTCCCTCTGCTTCTTCTCCTCTGCCCCGTCGCCGCCGCCCCTCGTCGCTGCCCCCGTCGCCGTCGCCGCCGCCCCCGTCGTCGTCCCATCGCCTAGCCGTCCCGTCGCCTCGCCGTCGCCGTCCCCGTCCCCATCGTCCCCGTTGCCGCGCCCCGCCCTGGCCTCCCATCGTCCTCGCCCAGCCCGTCCCCGTTGTCCCCGTCGCCGCGCCTCGACCCTTCGCCGTCGCCGCCCCCCGTCGCCGCGCCTCGCCGGTGAGCTCCTGTGCCCCGGCCACCATGTCCACACACACACACATACTGATATTTAGTTATAGAAATATTTATAGAAATGTTAGTTATATAAATTTTTTATTTATAGAATATTAGAAATGTTAGTTATATAGAAATGTTATAATTTTTTTTCTGTTTTTTAGTTATAGAAATATTTATAGAAATGTTAGCAATTTTCCTGTTTTTTAGTTATAGAAATATTTGAAATGTTAGTTATATAGAAATGTTATAAATTTTTCTATTTTTTAGTTATATATATAGAAATGTTATAAATTTTAGAGTTAGTTTTAGCTAGATGAATTAGATTAATGTCAAATTGTTAGAATTTGCTAGAATTTTAGTTATCAGAATCCAATCACATTTAAAAAATGTTACTTTTTGCGGGCATATAGTATTTGTTCTCGACGATGCCCGACCCGCATCCTCGCCGTCGACCCGTTCGCCACGACGTCCGGCTGTCCCATGTCCGGGACTGGGCTCCGCCGGGCTGGCACTGAGAGGTGGTACCTGGAGGGGCGCGCCGGTTGGTGAGGAACCCGGCCTCGGGTCCCGTCGTCGACCCTGATCTCCTTTGGTGGCGTTCGCGTGGGTCACATTCGGTGCAGAGGGAGCCGGCCCCGCCGGAGGTGGTGCGCCGTCGTGTTAGGGAGGAGGACGAGCACGCCCATCGCTACAGGGCTGCTATGGACGTCAGGTTCTCCAATACCTGGCAGGTTCTTTGGGCAGATGACCGGAGATATGATCCTGTGATGGTTCCTTCTCTTTGGGTGTCCATCGCTCGCGCCCCAGGAACCGCGAGTGGCCTAGATTCTTCTGTAGTATTCAATCTTTATTAGCTACCTAGCATGTGATGTATTCGATATATAATATTCGAGACGATGTATTCGAGATTATATATATATTATTCGAGAGGATGTACTTGAGATTATGTATCATTCGATACGATACATATTATGTACTATATATGATTCAGTTTTTCCTTATTGATTGCATCCATGCATTGTAATTTGAATACTAAATTGTTTTGTATTTCTTCTATATTAGTTAAGTAAAAGCTATGGCGGACAATACCGGCATAGAGAGAGAAGAGGAATTGTTCAAGATCATACGCAGCCCTCGCAGGCTAGATGATCTGAATGAAATAGATGACGGCTCCCAATATCTGAACAATACCGGGGAGGGTGCTGATAACATATTCAATCTCGACGACCGAGCTGATGAAGTCATGAACTATGATTATGATTATGATGACACAGACAATGTTTATGATGACACAGACAATGTTGATCTTGAAATAACAAAGACTACCGGTGAGGTATATTTATATAAGCAGGCATCTAGTGATCATCACATGTTTTTTATTTGAAGATATATATATATTAACGAATCGATCTTTCTTCTTTCAGCCCTCCAGATCGAGCAAATCTGCTTCTACAGACAGCAGGACAAAGCGAGGCCCAGGCAAAAAGTTGAAGGAAGGTGTAAAGTACAACATCGACTCCATCAAAGCTAATGGTGAACCCCTCACGCCTAAGAACATTGCGAACAAGTGGACTCATCAGTGCGGAGTTCTTGTGAAGGACCAACTCCCGATCTCCATTCAAGAATGGAAAGAGCCAAAAACTAAACGTCCAGATGTTACTTGGGTCGACGACGGAGCAAATCAAAATCTTTGGGAATCTCTGATGGAACATTTCACCCTACCAGATTATTTCACTGATGCAGATGTGCAGAAAGTCAAGGACGCTGCTCTTAAGAAGATGGCAATTGCATTCAACACCCACAAGAAAACTGTATGGGCCAACTACCTCGCTACAAAAAAGAAGACTCCAGAATTCAAGGGAACACTAGAGAAGCAAAGAGAACACTGGCCCGCTTTCGTGAAATTCAAGGAATCAGAATTATCTAAGGAACGGTCGAGAAAAAACAAGGCCAATGCCGCAAAAAAGACGCAGTTCCATAGGCTGGGTCCAGGTGGCTACGCGGTGGCAATGCCTAAGTGGGATAAGTCTGAGCAAGAGATGGAGGATGCAGGGGTCACTCCGGTTACTAGGAGCTGGCCCCCCAGGTGCAGAACTTGGTTCTATGCGCATGGGGGGGGTGTTGGACCTGAAGACAGGCCTGGTTTCAAAGAAGGCAAGTCTAAAAGAAGCATGTCAAAAGTTACTTGACGCAATAGAAGATGTTAAAAAGGGGGTGTTCACGCCCAACAGAGAGAATGATGAGCTTATGCGCGCCCTGGGAAATCCTGAACACCCGGGAAGAACACGAGGCAAGGGCGTTATTCCCTGGTATGAGGGCTTTTCGGAATGGAACGATGACTACAGGACCCGTGCAAGAAAGAAGATGGAGGAGGAGAAGAAGAGGAAGCTGGAGGAGGAGCAGAGGAAGCAGGACGCGGAACGCCTTCAAGACCTAGAAGCAAGGCATGCGGACTTGGCACTCAAATTCCAGCAGCAGCAGATCGACTCACTTAGCCAGGAAAGGGGGTCTCAGCAGCGGCAGCAACAAGCGGATGATCATCCAGCATTGGATAGCACCGTCCCATCCATGCTGAGAAGCAGCGCTGGTTCCGCCCCGGGCGACGCACTGCTCGATACTTACCCTGTGGATGACATCATAGAGAACACTAACTGTGAGCTACACTTCAAAATGAAGAACATATCCATGAAGGTGGTGGACGTAGTTGCTTTTACAATTACCCCCGAAGCAACCTTCCATTGCGCCCCAATTCCAGCGGGCTATGCTCGTGTCTTGGTTGATGAGGTGGTGGACCCATATTCAGGGCTACAGCTTGACATTCCTGGAGGTGACGACGAGCACACACTGGGAGAGGCCATACATCGTATCATCCTATGGAGAAAGGATTGCATCATCTTTCGAAGTTCACCGACACCGCGTTTGCCAACTCCTCCTCGAAGTCCGCCACCGAGTCAGCAGAGTCCCGCTCCTCCAAGTCCACGAACGCGTGAGCAGACTCCTGCTTCAAGTCCGGCAGAGCCTCAGGCCACTCCTCCCGTTTGAAGTCCGACACCGTGTCAGGCCACACCTCCTGCTTCAAGTCCGGCACATCGTCAGGCCACTCCTCCTGCTCCAACTCAGCCACGTCAGCCGTCTCCACCGCCTCAACAATCGCAGAAGAGACACGCCGCAGCTATGGTGCATAGCAGTACGAGTCGAGGTAGTACAGGAAGTATAGGCGGAGACAAGCGATATAAATATGGTCCAAGCAGCCTCGCTCCTCTTCCTCAGAGGCCTTACGACATGACCGAGGAGCAAAACAATGCCATAGTGCGGGCAGAAGTGGACGCCCATTTTCGACCGAAACCGGCAACGCCGCCGAGGGAGAAAGTGCCTGAGGAAAAGATTGACCACTTCATTCGTATGGCTAGACCACCAGCTCCCAAGCCTGTTGACTCAGACTATGAGCGCCAAATCAGGAAGGCACATCGAGCACGACTACAGAAAAAAGTGAGCTCGAGCTCGAGCCAACAAGCAGCTGTCAAAAAATGCAGGAAAACCGTCCCCCAGCTGGGAGAACAGGCGGCGCAATCGATCCCCCCGCTTGTTGTGCCAACAACACGTCAGAGTATGCACGCCCAATATTATTGTGGGCAAACAGTTTACGTTCCCGAGTTGGGCAATGTGGTAATAACCGAGGAGCATATAATGCAGGCTGAAATTCTCAAGATCACTGTTGGACAACTCCTCGATATCGAGCCCATGTCTCCACTTAGAGAGGAGGAAATAAAACGGAAATATGCCCGGGGCCAACCTTTGGTCGAGCCAGACGAGGTCAAGAACCTCCCAACGAGAATGTATGAATTGCATCAATGGTACATGAACATTACCAAGATTTCCAATCGAGAGTCCCTCATGGTGAAAGTCGAGGAAGATCATTACTTCCATAAGAAAGCTCTGTCCGTTGAGTATTCCGAACTATTTCAGTTATTCAATCAAGATTCAATCGACAAATCTCTCGTCAGTTGCTATTGTTTGTAAGTGATTTCTTTCTGTAATTTAAGTCTCAAGCTAGCTCTAGTATATCCTCACTATATATTCTTTTCTGTGGTATTATGCAGGATGAAGATGTATGAAATGAAAAAAAGTGGACGCTATGGCATTGGGTTCATTGACCCAAATACCATTAATGAATTCACATGGAAATTGGAATACTGTAAACAAGATGTAGAGAAAAGCATGCTAGAGTTCTTGAAGCACCTCAATAGCAATGTAGATATACTACTTCCTTACAACTTCGAGTGAGTCACACTGTCTTGTACTACAAATTCTGTTTTTGCTTACTAGCTAGATGTTAATAAGTGTATAGGGTTTAGGGTTATAGTTGATTAGTGTTATGCACATGCCCGCTTAATTTATACATGCAAACGTATGCGCATGCAGGTACCACTGGATCTTGTTAGACATTAGAGTTGATGAAGGAAAACTTGAAGTACTGGACTCACTGCTTAAAAAGGATAGTGACTACAACATCGTGAAGGGGATAGTCGGCAGGTAATTTCAATCATTATTAACTATATCTCGGCCTATTTAGTTCGTCATTTCCTGATATGAACTATTTTTAATAACCCCTTTATTAATTTTCTTTGCCGATGGGCAGGGCTTGGGCAAAGTACATCAAGGTGACTACAGGAAAATGGCGAAGAAAGCTATTTTGGTATCGACCCAAGGTAAGTAATTAAGTAGTACTAGCTCGCTAGCTACCATCTCTTTAATTCTTGTTTCAATACCATTAATTAATTAACATGCTTGATTAATTATTATCTAATTAAATTCTATTCTCGTAAAGGCCCTGAAGCAGGCGCCGGGGACTGAAGTGTGTGCATACTACGTTTGTGAGAACATTCACATGATGGCGTCTGAAAGGAGCACATCTGATAGACAGCAATGGGTACGTTTGCCAGAACACTATTCACAATCTTACATGATTGTCAATATCTAGTCACACAACTAATACACATGCATATTGATCTCCTTCTTAACAGTTCCATGATGTGCGGGAGCAGCTCCTATCAGAGGAGCGCATACGAGCACTTCAAGAGGAAATAGCGGGATTTTTGCTCGACCAGGTCATAGATCCCAAAGGAGAATACTATTACCCGCTACCGCCCCCATGAACCACTTGTCATAATGCTCCGAAGGCACCAAGGCAACATGTAGGAGAAATTGTATGTATGCATGTGTATGTGTGAATAATTAATGGTGGTTGTGAGACATTCGATTATATATATATATATATATATATATATATATATATATATATATGATCAGTTCTACGAGAAAATCTATTCATATATATGCATAACGTGTACAATATGTAGTATCGTAAAATACGGTCAAACAAAAAAGAATTAAATGGAAAACACAAAATTAATGGAAAAATAAAAATTAAAACCAAAACCCCCCAAACATTCAGTACCGGTTGGTGCTACCAACCGGTACTAATGGTCTACCAGCACCCGGGCCTGGCTCGTGCCACGTGGTGGCACTTTAGCGCCAGTTCATGCCGAACCGGTAGTAAAGGGGGGGCTTTAGTCTCCACTCTTTAGTGCCGGTTGCAGAACCGGCACTAAAGGCCCTTACGAACCGGTGCTAAAGCCCGGTTCTGCACTAGTGAAGGATCGAAGATGATCCAAGTAGAACACTTTAAGTGGATCCATATCAATAGATTTTTAGCAAGCAAAGATGCAAGCAAATAAAAGGCACGTGGAAACACATTCAGAAAGGCATACGAGAAGAAGGCGAAGAAAACGGCAAGGGTGAAGTGGGGGAGAGGAAAACGAGAGGCAAATGGCAAATAATGTAATGCGAGGGATAAGAGTTTGTGATGGGTACTTGGTATGTTGACTTTTGCGTAGACTCCCCGGCAATGGTGCCAGAACTTGGCTTGTAATAACTTGCGTGGAGTTTGAGGACTTTTGGAGTTGTGCAGAATAAGTCTCTAATATTTGCTCCTTTTCCAGCCCAGAATTCTAGCTGCCGGCATTCTCCCTTCTTATGTAAACCTTGTAAAATAAGAGAGAATAGGCATAAGTATTGTGACATAATGTGTAATAACAGCCCATAATGCAATAAATATCGATATAAAAGCATGATGCAAAATGGACGTATCAACTCCCCCAAGCTTAGACCTCGCTTGTCCTCAAGCGGAAGCCGATAACGATAAATATGTCCACATGTTTAGAGGTAAAGGTGTCGATAAAATAAAATATGGACATGAGGGCATCATGATTATTCTCATAACAGAAACATATATGGATATTGTCATATGATTTCTTATGCTCAAGTAATAATCAATTCACAATGCAAAGTATGAATTAGAAACTTTATAGAGAACTAACAAACTATAATCTCAGTCATTGAGGCAATTTCAATTTATCATAACATCAGAAAGAGTCTATGTCAGAGCTTTCTAGCAAGTCCACATACTCAACTATCATTTAGTCTTTCATAATTGCTAACACTCACGCAATACTTGTGGTTACGGAGTTTTAATCGGACACAGAGAAAGATAGAGGCTTATAGTTTTGCCTCCCAACTTTTTACCTCAGGGGTAATGTCAACAATAATAATTCATGCTAACCCACATCCAATTAGATATATATATCAGGATCTTTCCAACATCCTGTGCTTGCCAAAGGATAAAATGCAAAAAGGAAAGGTGAAGATCACCATGACTCTTGCATAAGGTAGAAGATAATAATAAAAGATAGGCCCTTCACAGAGGGAAGCAGAGGTTGCCATGCGCTTTCAGGGTTGGATGCACAAAATCTTAATGCGAAAGAACGTCACTTTATATTGCCACTTGTGATATGAACCTTTATTATGCAGTCCGTCGCTTTTATTTCTTCCACATCACAAGATCGTATAAAGCTTATTTCCTCCACACCAATCAATCGTACATATTTTGAGAGCAATTTTTATTGCTTGCACCGATGACAACTTACTTGAAGGATCTTACTCAATCCATAGGTAGGTATGGTGGACTCTCATGGCAAAACTGGTTTAAGGGTATTTGGAAGCACAAGTAGTATCTCTACTTGGTGCAAAGAATTTGGCTAGCATGAGGGGGAAAGGTAACCTCAACATGTTGGATGATCCATGATAATATACTTTATTTCAGATATAAGAAAACATAACCCATTACGTTGTCTTCCTTGTCCAACATCAACTCTTTAGCATGCCATATTTTCATGAGTGCTCCCAATCATAAAAGATGTCCAAGATAGTATATTTATATGTGAAACCTCTCTTTCTTTATTATTTCCTATTAATTACAACGATGACCAAACCTATGTTTGTCAACTCTCAACAACTTTTAATCATCATACTCTTTCTATGTGAAGTCATTACTCTTAATAAGATCAATATGATCTATTTATTTCTTTTTATTCCTTTTTCTTTCTTTTTATTCCCTCAAGATTATGGCAAAATAATCAAGCCCTTGACTCAACACTAATCTTTATTATATAGCTCACGGACTCGATTACATAGAGGGATCATAAAGCAAAACTCAAAACTAGATCATACTAAAACTTTTATTCTACTAGATCAAGATATGACTAATAGGATCGAACTAAGAAAAACGGTAAAGATAGGAGTGTGATGGTGATACGATACCGGGGTACCTCCCCCAAGCTTGGCAATTGCCAAGGGGAGTGCCCATACCCATATAATTATGTCTCCTTTGCTGGTCAAGGGATTGTTGATGATGTAGGCTTGTCGTCCGTCTTCCAAGGCATAGGCTCACCATCATAGAAGGATGATCTCTGTAGCGAAACTCATCCTCTTGAATCTATATTCATACTCATAGTTTTGGCTTTGCAGGTCATAGATTAGGGCTTGGAGGTGCTCGATTTTCTTGTGGAGCTTGAAGATAGCTTCCCCAATGTCCTTGGCATCCAGCTTATGGTTGTTGGTGAACTCCGCGATCATCATGTGATTGGAGTCAAGCCCACACTCCACCATCTCCTGGCACTTGAAAACTTGTTGCTCCATTGCCTCGAGCCTTGCCTCCACGCTCCCGGTCCTCCGTGGTCCCTCACATCACGGATGTGTAGCAACCCATCACACATCTCAATGGTTTGAGGGTGTTGCAGCACCTCCGCGAGGTAGGGATTGATGACCTTCTCGAAGAACTTGTCCTTGGGAGCGCTTGGGGACGTCTTGATGATCTAGATCTGTCAGAGAAACAGCTCGAAACGAAAATAGAGGATAATTGCGTGATACAGGAGTCAAAACCGTCGGGAGATTATATAATGAATTTTTACCGACCAAAATACGTATCCTGCAAGAAAACGGAGTCCGGAGAGCGCACGAGGTGCCCACGAGGCAGGGGGCACGCCCAGGGAGGTAGGGCGCGCCCTCCATCCTCGTGGAGGCCTCATGTCCTTCCCGGACTGCTTCTTATTTTTCTATTTTTCTAAATATTCCAAAACAGGGAAATATTGCCATTAGAACTGTTTTGGAGTCGGTTTACTTACCGTACCACATACCTATTCCTTTTTGGAGTTTGAAACATTTCGGAAAGTGTCCCTTATGTATTCCTCCGGGTTATGGTTTCAATAACATTGGTTTCAACATTTATAGGATTACCTGAGATATAATGTTTAATTCTTTGACCGTTCACCACCTTCGGGTTTGTGCCTTCGAAGTTGTTGATTGTTATGGCACCAGAACGATAGACCTCCTCGATAACATAAGGACCTTCCCATTTAGAGAGAAGATTTCCTGCAAAAAATCTTAAACGAGAGTTGTATAGCAATACATAATCACCTACATTAAACTCACGCTTTTGTATTCTTTGTCATGCCATCTTTTAACTTTTTGTTTAAACAACTTGGCATTCTCGTAGGCTTGGGCTCTCCATTCATCAAGTGAGCTTATATCAAATAACCTCTTCTCACCGGCAAGTTTGAAATCATAATTGAGTTCTTTAATGGCCCAATATGCCTTATGTTCTAGTTCGAGAGGTAAGTGACATACTTTTCCATAAACCATTTTATACGGAGACATACCCATAGGATTTTTGTATGCAGTTCTATAGGCCCGTAATGCATCATCAAGTTTCTTGGACCAATTCTTTCTAGATCTATTAACAGTATTTTGAAAAATTAATTTGAGCTCTCTATTACTCAATTCGACTTGACCACTAGACTGTGGGTGATACGGAGATGCAATTCTATGATTAACATCATACTTAGCAAGCATTTTACGAAGAGCACCATGAATAAAATGTGAACCACCATCCGTCATTAAATATCTAGGGACTCCAAACCTCGAAAAATAACTTCTTTAAGCATCTTAATAGAAGTGTTATGATCAGCACTACTAGTTGGAATAGCTTCTACCCACCTAGTAACGTAATCAACAACAACTAAAATATGTGTGTATCCATTAGAGGCAGGAAAGGGTCCCATATAATCAAAGCCCCAAACATCAAATGGTTCAATAACAAGTGAATAATTCATAGGCATTTCTTGACGTCTACTAATACTACAAATTCTTTGACATTCATCACAAGATAAGATAAACTTACGGGCATCCTTGAAGAGAGTAGGCCAATAAAAACCGGATTGCAATACCTTATGTGCAGTTCTATCTCCAGCGTGGTGTCCTCCATAAGCCTCGGAGTGACACTTGCGTAGGATCTATTCCTGTTCATGCTCAGGTACACAATGTCTAATAACACAATCTACTCCTTCTTTATAAAGATGCGGGTCATCCCAAAAGTAATGTCTCAAGTCATAAAAAAACTTTTTCTTTTGCTGATATGTGAAACTAGGTGGTATAAATTTAGCAACAATGTAATTAGCATAATCAGCATACCATGGAGCAGTACGAGAAGTATTTATGACATTTAATTACTCATCAGGAAAGCTATCATCAATAGGTAGTGGGTCATCAAGAACATTTTCTAACCTAGACAAGTTGTCTGCAACGGGGTTCTGAGCTCCCTTTCTATCAATGATATGCAAATCAAATTCTTGTAGCAAGAGAACCCATCTAATAAGTCTAGGTTTAGCATCTTTCTTTTCCATAAGATATTAAATAGCAGCATGATCCATGTGAATAGTTACTTTAGAATCAATAATATAAGGTCTGAACTTATCACAAGCAAATACAACTGCTAAGAATTCCTTTTCAGTAGAAGCATAATTTCTCTGAGCATTGTCTAGAGTTTTACTAGCATATTGAATAACATTTAATTTCTTATCAACTCTTTGCCCTAGAACAGCACCTACAGCATAATCACTAGCATCACACATAATTTCAAAGGGTAAATTTCAATTAGGTGGCTGAACGATAGGTGCAGAGATCAATGCTTCTTAAGTATTTCAAATGCTTCTACACACAAAGACAAATGGTATATCTTTTTGTAATAAATTAGTCAGAGGCCGAGAGATTTTTGAGAAGTCCTTAATGAACCTCCTATAAAACCCGGCATGACCAAGGAAACTTCTTATACCTTTGATGTCCTTGGGACATGGCATCTTTTCAATAGCATCAACCTTGGCTTTATCAACCTCAATACCTCTTTCAAAAACTTTATGCCCCAAGACAACAACTTTATTAACCATAAAGTGGCACTTCTCCCAATTCAAGACAAGATTAGTTTCTTCACATCTCTGCAAAACTCGATCAAGGTTGCTCAAGCAATCATCAAAAGAGGATCCATAAACAGAAAAATCGTCCATGAAAACCTCACAAATCTTTTCACAAAAGTCAGAGAATATAGCCATCATGCATCTTTGAAAGGTAGCAGGTGCATTACATAAACCAAAAGGCATACGTCTATAAGAAAAAGTACCAAAAGGGCAAGTAAAAGTGGTCTTTGATTGATCGTCGGATGACACAGGTATTTGAGAGAAACTGGAATAACCATCTAGAAAGCAAAAATGTGTATGTATAGATAATCTTTCTAGCATTTGATCGATAAAAGGTAAGGGGTAATGATCCTTTTTAGTAGCTTTATTTAGTTTGTGGAAATCAATTACCATCCTATAACCTGTAATAATTCTTTGCGGAATCAATTCATCTTTATCATTAGGAACGACATTAATACCTCCCTTCTTAGGGACACAATGGACATGACTCACCCACTGACTGTCAGCAACGGGATAGATTATACCTGCCTCAAGGAGCTTTAGTATTTCCTTTCTTACCACTTCTTTCATCTTAGGATTCAGCCGTCATTGATAATCACGAACTGGTTTGGCGTCTTTCTCCAAATTTATTTTGTGTTGACATAGTGTGGGACTAATGCTCTTAAGATCATCAAAAGTATATCCAATAGCAGTGCGGTGCTTCTTCAGAGTTTTCAATAATCTTTCTTCTTCCTGCTCTGAAAGGTTAGCACTAATAATAACAGGATATATCTTTTTCTCATCAAGATAAGCATATTTAAGAGTATCAAGCAATCGTTTAAGCTCAAACACGGGATCACCCTTGGGTGGAGGAGGATCCCCTAGGATTTCAACAGGCAAATTGTGTTTCAGGATGGGTTCCTGTTTAAAGAATACTTCATCTATTACCCTTCTTTCATTCATAAACATATCATTTTCATGGTCTAGCAAATATTGTTCTAAAGGATCACTAGGAGGTACGGCAATACAAGCAAGACCAATAATTTCATCCTTAATAGGCAATTCCTCTTCACGGCGTTGTCTATGAAATTAGAGAAATTAAACTCATGAGACATATCACCCAAGCCAATAGTACCAACATCCTTTCCGCAGTCTATCCTAGCATTAACAGTGTTCAAGAAGGGTCTACCAAAAATAATGGGACAAAAGCTATCTTGTGGGGAACCGAGAACAACAAAATCAGCAGGATATTTAGTTTTCCCATACAAGACTTCAACATCTCTAACAATTCCCATGGGTGATATACTATCTCTATTGGCAAGTTTAATTGTGACATCAATTTCTTCTAACTCAGTAGGTGCAATATCATGCATAATTCTTTGTATAAGTATTGCACTAGCACTAGCACCCATATCACGTAAGCCATGATAACAATGATCTCCTATTTTAACAGAAATAACATGCATGCCTACCACAGGTCTATGTTTGTCTTTAGCACAAGGTTTGGCAATTCTAGCAGTTTCATCACGGAAATGAATAACATGCCCATCGATATTATCAGACAAGAGATCTTTAACAATAGCAATATTAGGTTCAACTTTAACTTGCTCAGGAGGTGTATAGGTTCTAATATTGTTTTTATGAACCACAGTTGAAGCTTTAGCATGATCCTTTATCCTAACAGGAAAAGGTGGTTTCTCAACGTAAGAAGTAGGAACAATAGGAACATTGTAAGTGATAATCTTTTCTTCAACTTTAATAGGTGCAGCTACTTTTACTTCTATGGGAGGATGATATTTAAACCACTTCTCTTTAGGGAGATCAACATAAGCAGCAAAAGATTCACAAAAAGAAGCTACTATCTTAGAGTCAAGTCCATATTTAGTGCTAAATTTACGGAAAACATCAGTATCCATAAAAGATTTAACACAATCAAACATAGGTGTCATACCTTACTCCTTACCTTCGTCGAGGTCCCAATCTTTAGAGTTGCGTTTAATTCTTTCCAATAAATCCCATTTGAATTCAATAGTCTTCATCATAAAAGATCTAGCACAAGAAGTATCAAGCATGGTGCGATTGTTATCAGAAAGCCGAGCATAAAAACTTTGAATAATTATTTATCTTGGGAGCTCATGATTGGGGCATCAATATAACATTGATTTAAGCCTCCCCCAAGCTTGACCGATGCTTTCTCCTTCGCGAGGCCAAAAATTATATATATATATATATATATATATATATATATATATATATATATATATATATATATATATATATAATTGCGATCACGATGAACAAGATGCATAGGAAAAAACTACTGATGAAATTCCAATTTCAATCGTTTGTAGTTCCATGACCCCGTATCATCACATAGCCTATACCATGTCAATGCATCTCCCTTAAAAGATAAAGGGAAGACCTTCTTCTTAATAACATCATCGGGTATACCTGCAAGCTTAAATAATCCACAAACTTCATCCACATAGATTAGGTGCTCATCAGGATGCATTGTTCCATCTCCTACAAAAGAATTAGCTAGCAGTTTTTCTAACATACCCGAAGGAATTTCAAAGTCGACATTTTCATTTTCAGTAGGTTCAGTAGGTTGAGGAGCAACTCTTTGCTTTACTGGTCGGGGTGAAGATACCCCGAACAAGCCCCTCAGAGGATTACTTTCCATAGTAACAAGTGACAGTAAGTTTCAGCACACTATATAAATTTTTCCTTACCAAATTCCACCTACCAAAGGCGCTTCACTCCCCGGCAACGGCGCCAGAAAAGAGTCTTGATGACCCACAAGTACAGGGGATCTATCGTAGTCCTTTCGATAAGTAAGAGTGTCGAACCCAACAAGGAGCAGAAGGAAATGATAAGCGGTTTTCAGCAAGGTATTCTGTGCAAGCACTGAAATAATAGGTAACAAATAGTTTTGTGATAGGATAATTTGTAACGAGCAACAAGTAACAAAATGAAATAAAGTGCAGCAAGGTGGCCCAATCCTTTTTGTAGCAAAGGACAGGACAAACTCTTATATAGAGAAAAGCGCTCCCGAGGACACATGGGAATTATCATCAAGCTAGTTTGCATCACGCTCATATGATTCGCGTTCGGTACTTTGATAATTTGATATGTGGGTGGACCGGTGCTTGGGTGATGCCCTTACTTGGACAAGCATCCCACTTATGATTAACCTCTATTGCAAGCATCCGCAACTACAACAAAAATATTAAGGTAAACCTAACCATAGCATGAAACATATGGATCCAAATCAGCCCCTTACGAAGCAATGCATAAACTAGGGTTTAAGCTTCTGCCACTCTAGCAACCCATCATCTACTTATTACTTCCCAATGCCTTCCTCTAGGCCCAAATAATGGGGAAGTGTCATGTAGTCGACGTTCACATAACACCGCTAGAGGAGAGACAACATACATCTCATCAAAATATCAAACGAATACCAAATTCACATGACTACTAATAGCAAGACTTCTCCCATGTCCTCAGGAACAAACGTAACTACTCGCAAAGCATATTCATGTTCATAATCAGAGGAGTATTAATATGCATATAGGATCTGAAGATATGATCTTCCACCAAATAAACCAACTAGCATCAACTACAAGGATTAATCAACACTACTAGCAACCTACATGTACCAATCCCAGACTTAGAGACAAGAATTGGATACAAGAGATGAACTAGGGTTTCAGAGGAGATGGTGCTGGTGAAGATGTTGATGGAGATTGCCCTATCCCGATGAGAGGAGCGTTGGTGATTGATACGTCTCCAACGTATCTACAATTTTTGATTGCTCCATGCTATATTATCTACTGTTTTGGACTATATTGGGCTTTATTTTCCACTTTTATATTATTTTTGGAACTAACCTATTAACCGGAGGCCCAGCCCAGAATTGCGGTTTTTTGCCTATTTCAGTGTTTCGAAGAAACGGAATATCAAACGGAGTCCAAACGGAATAAACCTTTCTGGAACGTGATTTTCTTCCCGAATATGACCCAGGAGACTTGGACCCTACGCCAAGGCATCAGAGAGGCGGTCACGAGGGTGGGGGGCGCACCCCCCTAGGGCGCGGCCCCCTGCCTTGTGGGCCCCTCGGAGCTCCACCGACGTACTTCTTCCTCCTATATATACCTACGTACCCCCAAACGAACAGACACGGAGCCAAAAACCTAATTCCACCGCCGCAACTTTCTGTATCCACGAGATCCCATCTTGGGGCATGTTCCGGAGCTCCGCCAGAGAGGGCCGTCATCACGGAGGGCTTCTACATCATCATAGCCTCTTCGATGAAGTGTGAGTAGTTTACCTCAGACCTTCGGGTCCATAGTTATTAGCTAGATGACTTCTTCTTTCTTTTTGGATCTCAATACAATGTCCTCCCCCTCTCTCGTGGAGATCTATTCGATGTAATCTTCTTTTTGCGGTGTGTTTGTTGAGACCGATGAATTGTGGGTTTATGATCAAGTCTATCTATGAATAATATTTGAATCTTCTCTGAATTCTTTTATGTATGATTGGTTATTTTTGCAAGTCTCTTCGAATTATCCGTTTGGTTTGGCCAACTAGATTGGTAGTTCTTGCCATGGGAGAAGTGCTTAGCTTTGGGTTCGATCTTGCGGTGTCCTTTCCCAGTGACAGAAGGGGCAGCAAGGCACGTATTGTATCATTGCCATCGAGGATCACAAGATGGGGTTTATTTCATATTGCATGAATTTATCTCTCTACATCATGTCATCTTGCTTAAAGCGTTACTCTGTTTTTAACTTAGTACTCTAGATGCATGCTGGATAGCGGTCGATGAGGGGAGTAATAGTAGTAGATGCAGAATCATTTCGGTCTACATGTCACGGACGTGATGCCTATATACATGATCATGCCTAGATATTCTCATAACTATGCTCAATTCTGTCAATTGCTCAACAATAATTTGTTCACCCACCGTAGAATACTTATGCTCTTGAGAGAAGCCACTAGTGAAACCTATGGCCCCCGGGTCTATTCTCATCATATCAATCTCCATCACTTTCATTTTTCTTTGCTTTCTTACTTTGCCTTTTACTTTTCACTTTGCATCTCTATATCAAAAATACCAGAAACACTATCTATCAGATCTTACTCTCGTAAGTGACCGTGAAGGGATTGACAACCCCTAATCGCGTTGGTTGCGAGTAGCTATCGTTTTGTACAGGTACGAGGGACTTGAGCGTGGTCTCCTACTGGATTGATACATTGGTTCTCAAAAACTAAGGGAAATACTTACGCTACTCTGCTGCATCATCCTCTCCTCTTCGGGGAAAACCAACGCAAGCTCAAGAGGTAGCAAGAAAAATTTCTGGCGCCATTGTCGGGGAGTCTAAGCAAAAAGTCAACATACCAAGTACCCATCAAAATCCCTATCTCTCACATTACATTAGTTGCCATTTGCCTCTCGTTTTCCTCTCCCCCACTTCACCCTTTCCGTTTTATTCACCCTCTCTTTCCCAATCCCCTTCTCCTTCTCTTTCTCTGTTTGCCTTTTTCTTGCTTGCCTTTTGTTTGCTCGTGTGTTGGATTGCTTGTTTGTCGCGATGGCTCAAGATACTACCAAATTGTGTGACTTCACCAATACCAATAATAATGATTTCCTTAGCACTTCGATTGCTCCTATTGCCAATACTGAATCTTGTGAAATCAATACTGCTTTGCTGAATCTCGTTATGAAAGATCAATTTGCCGGCCTTCCTAGTGAAGATGCCACTACTCATCTGAATAGCTTCATTGATTTATGTGATATGCAAAAGAAAAAAGATGTCGATAATGACGTTGTTAAATTGAAGTTGTTTCCTTTTTCTCTTAGAGATTGTGCTAAATCTTGGTTTTCGTCTTTGCCTAAAAATAGTATTGATTCTTGGAACAAGTGCAAAGATGCTTTTATCTCTAAGTATTTTCCTCCCGCTAAGATCATCTCTCTTAGAAACGACATTGTGAATTTTAAGCAACTTGATCATGAACATGTTGCACAAGCTTGGGATACAAAATTAATGAAATTAATGATACGTAATTGCCCTACTCATGGTTTGAACTTATGGATGATTATACAAAAATTTTATGCCAGATTGAATTTTGCTTCTAGAAATATTTTAGATTCGGCCGTGGGAGGCACTTTTATGGAAATCACTTTAGGAGATGCTACTAAACTCCTAGATAATATTATGGTTAATTATTCTCAATGGCATACTGAAAGATCTTCTAATAAAGAAGTGCATGCGATAGAAGAAATCAATATCTTGAGTGGAAATATGGATGAACTTATGAAATTATTTGCTACTAAAAGTGTTTCTTCTGACCCTAATGGTATGCCTTTGTCTACTTTGATTGAGAATAACAATGAATCTATGGATGTGAATTTTGTTGGTAGGAATAATTTTGGTAACAACGCGTATAGAGGGAATTTTAATCCTAGGCCATATCCTAGTAATCCTTCTAATAATTATGGAAATTCCTACAACAATTCTTATGGAAATTAGAATAAGATGCCCTCTGAATTTGAGAATAGTGTGAAAGAGTTTATGAATTCACAAAACAATTTTAATGCTTTGCTTGAGGAGAAATTACTTAAAGTTGATGATTTGGCTAGGAACGTTGATAGAATTTCTCTTGAGGTTGATTCTTTAAAGCTTAGATCTATTCCTCCTAAGCATGATATCAATGAGTCTCTCAAAGCTATGAGAATTTCCATTGATGAGTGCAAGGAAAGAACCGCTAGGATGCGTGCTTCCAAAGATGCCTTTATTAAAGCGTGTTCTTCCAAATCCTATGAAAATCAAGATGAAGATCTAAAAGTTATTGACGTGTCACCTATCAAATCTTTGTTTTGCAATATGAATCTTGATGAAACTGAATATGATCTTCCTTTACCTAGAAGGCATTCCAAAAATTCAGAGTATTTAGATCTTTATGACGAAATTGATGAAAGTGGAATTGAAAGAAATAAAAATCTAGATGTTGCTAAACCCACTATATTGGATTTCAAGGAATTTAATTATGAAAGTTGATCTTTAATTGATTATATTTCCTTTTTGCAATCCGCACTAAATTCTCCACATGCTTATAGTCAAAAGAAAGCCTTTACCGAACATATTGTTGATGCCTTGATGCAATCTTATGAAGAAAAGCTTGAGTTGAAAGTTTCTATCCCTAGAAAACTCTATGATGAGTGGGAACCAACTATTAAAATTAAAATTAAAGAGCATGAGTTTTATGCCTTGTGTGATTTGGGTGCTAGTGTCTCCACTATCCCCAAAACTTTGTGTGATTTGCTAGATTTCCGCGATTTTGATGATTGCTCTCTAAACTTGCATCTTGCAGATTCTACTATTAAGAAACCTATGGGAAGGATTAATGATGTTCTTATTGTTTCAAATAGGAATGATGTGCCCATAGATTTCATTGTTCTTGATATAGATTGCAATCCTTCTTGCCCTATTATTCTTGGTAGATCTTTCCTTAGAACGGTTGGTGCGATTATTGACATGAAGGAAGGGAATATTATATTTCAATTTCCATTAAAAAGGGCATGGAACACTTTCCTAGAAAGAAAATAAAATTGACATAATAAACTATCATGAGAGCCACTTATGGATTGCCTACCAAAGATGGCAATACCTAGATCTATCCTCGCTTTTATGCCTAGCTAGGGGCGTTAAACGATAGCGCTTGTTGGGAGGCAACCCAATTTTATTTTTAGCTTTTTGTGTTTTTCTTCTGTTAGGGAATAAATAACCCATCTACCTTCTATTTGGATGTGGGTTTTTTTAATCAGTGTTTGTGCCAAGTTAGACCTATTGGATCTTCTTGGATGATAGTTATTTGATCTTGCTGTAATTTCCAGAAACTTTTTGTTCAGTGCCCGAATTATTAAAAATCATCAGAACGTGATAAAATACTGATTCCAATTGCTGCCGATCAATAAACAAATTTTCTAGGTCGTCTAATTTTGGTAGAATTGTTTGGTTTCATAAGTTTGCTTTAGTTACATATTACTACAGACTGTTCTGTTTTTTACAGATTCTGTTTTTTCGTGTGTTGTTTGCTTATTTTGATGAATCTATGGCTAGTAAAATAGTTTATAATCCATAGAGAAGTTGGGATACAGTAGTTTTAACACCAATATAAATAAATAATGAGTTCATTACAGTACCTTGAAGTGGTCTTTTGTTTTCTTTCTCTAACGGAGCTCACGAGATTTCTATTGAGTTTTGTGTTGTGAAGTTTTCAAGTTTTGGGTGAATTCTTTTGATGGATTATGGAACAAGGAGTGGCAAGAGCCTAAGCTTGGGGATGCCCATGGCACCCCCAAGATAATCCAAGGACACCAAAAAGTCAAAGATTGGGGATGCCCCGGAAGTCATCCCCTCTTTCGTTTACTTCCATCGGTAATTACTTGGAGCTATATTTTTATTCACCAACATGATATGTGTTTTGCTTGGAGCGTCTTGTACTACTTGTGTCTTTGTTTGTTAGTGTGCCACAATCATCCTTGCTGTACACACCTTTTAGAGAGCCATACATGAATTGGAATTTGATAGAAAACTCTATATGCTTCACTTATATCTTTTGAGCGTTATGGTTTTGCTCTGTGTGCTTCACTTATATCTTTTTGAGCGTTATAATTTTGCTCTATGTGCTTCACTTAGATCTTTTAGAGCACGGAGGTGGATTTGTTTTAAAGAAACTATTGATCTCTCATGCTTCACTTAGATTATTTTAAGAGTCTTAATAGCATGGTAATTTGCTTAATAATAATATGCTTGGTATTCAAGATTTGTGAAACTTTCTTTTGAGTGCGTTGAATACTAAGAAAAGATTGATACTTGATAATTGTTTTGAGGTATGGAGGTGATAATATTAGAGTCATGCTAGTTGAGTAGTTGTGAATTTGAAGAATACTTGTGTTAAAATTTGTGATTCCCGTAGCATGCACGTATGGTGAACCGTTATGTGATGAAGTCAGAGCATGATTTATTTATTGATTGTCTTCCTTATGAGTGGCGGTCGGGGACGAGCTATGGTCTTTTCCTACCAATATATCCCCTAGGATCATGTGCTTAATACTTTGCTTTGATAACTTCTAGATTTTTGCAATAAGTATATGAGTTCTTTATGACTAATGTTGAGTCCATGGATTATGCACACTTTTTCCCATCCTTCCACCATTGCTAGCCTCTCTAATACCGCGCACCTTTCGCCGGTATCATACACCCACCATATACCTTCCTCGAAACAGCCACCATACCTACCTACCATGGCATTTCCATAGCCATTCCGAGATATATTGCCATGCAACTTTCCACCGTTCTGTTTATTATGACACGCTCCATCATTGTCATATTGCTAGCACGATCATGTAGTTGACATCGTATTTGTGGCAAAGCCACCTTTCATAATTCTTTCATACATGTCACTCTTGATTCATTGCATATCTCGGTACACCGCCGGAGGCATTCACATAGAGTCATATTTGTTCTAAGTATTGAGTTGTAATTGTTGAGTTGTAAGAAAAATAAAAGTGTGATGATCATCATTTTTAGAGCATTGTCCCAAGTGAGGAAAGAATGATGGAGACTATGATTCCCCCATAAGTCGGGATGAGACTCCGGACGAAAAATAAGAGGCCATAAAAAAATGAAAAAAGGCCCAAATAAAAAAATATGAGAGAAAAAAAAGAAGGGACAATGTTACTATCCTTTTACCACACTTGTGCTTCAAAGTAGCACCATGATCTTCATGATCGAGAATCTCTCGTTATGTCACTTTCATATACTAGTGGGAATTTTTCATTATAGAACTTGGCTTGTATATTCCAATGATGGGCTTCCTCAAATTTCCCTAGGTCTTCGTGAGCAAGCGAGTTGGATGCACACCCACTTAGTTTCTTTTGATGAGCTTTTCATATACTTATAGCTCTAGTGCATCCGTTGCATGGCAATCCCTACTCACTCACATTGATATCTATTGATGGGCATCTCCATAGCCCGTTGATACGCCTAGTTGATGTGAGACTATCTTCCCCTCTTTTTGTCTTCTCCACAACCACCATTCTATTCCACATATAAGTGCTATATCCATGGCTCACCTTCATGTATTGCGTGAAGATCGAAAAAGTTTTGAGAAAGTTAGAGTATGAAACAATTGCTTGGCTTGTCATCGGGGTTGTGCATGATTTAAATACTTTGTGCGGTGAAGATAGAGCATAGCCAGACTATATGATTTTGTAGGGATAACTTTCTTTGGCCATGTTATTTTGGGAAGACATAATTGCTTTATTAGTATGCTTGAAGTATTATTATTTTTTATGTCAATATAAACTTTTGTCTTGAATCTTTCGAATCTGAATATTCATACCACAATTAAGAAGATTTGCATTGAAATTATGCCAAGTAGCACTCCGCAACAAAAATTCTCTTTTTATCATTTACCTACTCGAGGACGAGTAGGAATTAAACTTGGCGATGCTTGATACGTCTCCAACGTATCTATAATTTTTGATTGCTCCATGCTATATTATCTACTGTTTTGGACTATATTGGGCTTTATTTTCCACTTTTATATTATTTTTGGAACTAGCCTATTAACCGGAGGCCCAGCCCAGAATTGCTATTTTTTGCCTATTTCAGTGTTTCGAAGAAACGGAATATCAAATGGAGTCCAAACGGAATAAACCTTTCTGGAACGTGATTTTCTTCCCGAATATGACCCAGGAGACTTGGACCCTACGCCAAGGCATCAGAGAGGCGGTCACGAGGGTGGGGGCGCCCCCCTAGGGCGCGCCCCTGCCTCGTGGGCTCCTCGGAGCTCCACCGACGTACTTCTTCCTCCTATATATACCTACGTACCCCCAAACGAACAGACACGGAGCCAAAAACCTAATTCCACCGCCGCAACTTTCTGTATCCACGAGATCACATCTTGGGGCCTGTTCCGGAGCTCCGCCGGAGAGGGCCGTCATCACGGAGGGCTTCTACATCATCATAGCCTCTCCGATGAAGTGTGAGTAGTTTACCTCAGACCTTCGGGTCCATAGTTATTAGCTAGATGGCTTGTTCTCTCTTTTTGGATCTCAATACAATGTCCTCCCCCTCTCGTGGAGATCTATTCGATGTAATCTTCTTTTTGCGATATGTTTGTTGAGACCGATGAATTGTGGGTTTATGATCAAGTCTATCTATGAATAATATTTGAATCTTCTCTGAATTCTTTTATGTATGATTGGTTATCTTTGCAAGTCTCTTCGAATTATCCGTTTGGTTTGGCCAACTAGATTGTTAGTTATTGCCATGGGAGAAGTGCTTAGCTTTGGGTTCGATCTTGCGGTGTCCTTTCCCAGTGACAAAAGGGGTAGCAAGGCACGTATTGTATTGTTGCCAATGAGGATAACAAGATGGGGTTTATTTCATATTGCATGAATTTATCTCTCTACATCATGTCATCTTGCTTAAAGCGTTACTCTGTTTTTAACTTAATACTCTAGATGCATGCTGGATAGCGGTCGATGAGTGGAGTAATAGTAGTAGATGCATAATCATTTCGGTCTACTTGGCACGGACGTGATGCCTATATACATGATCATGCCTAGATATTCTCATAACTATGCTCAATTCTGTCAATTGCTCAACAGTAATTTGTTCACCCACCATAGAATACTTATGCCCTTGAGAGAAGCCACTAGTGAAACCTATGGCCCCCGGGTCTATGCTCATCATATCAATCTCCATCACTTCCCTTTTGCTTTGCTTTTTACTTTGCCTTTTACTTTTCACTTTGCATCTCTATATATAAAAATACCAAAAACACCATCTATCAGATCTCACTCTCGTAAGTGACCGTGAAGGGATTGACAACCCCTAATCGCGTTGGTTGCGAGTAGCTATCGTTTTGTGCAGGTACGAGGGACTTGAGCGTGACCTCCTACTGGATTGATACCTTGGTTCTCAAAAACTGAGGGAAATACTTACGCTACTCTGCTGCATCATCCTCTCCTCTTCGGGGAAAACCAACGCAAGCTCAAGAGGTAGCAGTGATCACGATGGTGCTGATTTCACCCTCCCCGAGGGAAGTGTCCCCGGTAGAACAACTCTACCGGAGCCCTAGATTGGTTCCGCCAAGGTTCCGCCTCATGGCGGCAGAGTCTCGTCCCGAGAGCTTGCTTATGATTTTTCTTCGGACGAAAGACTTCATATAGCAGAAGATGGGCACCGGAGGGCCAATAGGGGGCCGACGAGGCAGGGGAGCGCGCCCAGGGGGTAGGGCATGCCCCCCACCCTCGTGGACAGGTGGAGGCCCCCCTGACGTAGATTCTTCTTCCAGTATTTTTTTTATTTCCAAAAATAACTTCCGTGGAGATCAAGACTCTTTTCTAGCGCCGTTGGGAGTCTACGCAAAAGTCAACATACCAAGTACCCATCACAAACCCTTATCTCCCGCATTACATTATTTGCCATTTGCCTCTCGTTTTCCTCTCCCCCACTTTACCCTTGCCATTTTATTTGCCCTCTCTTTTCCGTTTACCTCTTTTTCGTTTGCTTGTCGTTATGGCTAGTCCTCTATCTTCTCCGTTGTCTCCCGAGAATGAAGTTCTAAATTTTAAGCAAAGGGAGGGAGAAATCTAAGAGACACTTGGTATAGAATTTGCAATGCTCAAAATAGATCTACCTTTTATGTAGGCGCTACTCCTTGGTACAGATATATCCTTGATACTATTACCGGAGGGAATTTCTTGGGTAGCCATACTTTTGATTCTTATAATGTTATGATAGATTTGTTTGCCTCACCACCTCTTTTGGTTAATGGAACTATGTTAACTCTGGAGCATGTAATGCAAAGACTTGAAATTATTGAAAATAAAGTTGCTACCGTATAGTTAATTGAAAATTTGGATAAAAAGATCCACAACCAAATTACCCAATACAGATCTAAACTAGGAGTCACTTTGAAAAATTATAAGGAGAAAGAACCCATAGTTAATGAAAGAATAAATCAAGATTCCACTAGAATCGATAAACTTGAGGGTATCAATACCAACTTGGGAACCACTTTTTCTTCCGTAAAGAATATAGTACTTTCGGGATCCCATTATTGTTCCTCACTAGTATATATGGGTATGTACGAGTCTTTAAACTTACGATGCAGCCCGAGGCTTAGGGAGGGGACATTAATATTCTCCGTCGTATCACTAGTCGAGTAGGTAAATGATAAAAACAGAAAATAGTCTTGATAACCCACAAGTATAGGGGATCGCAACAGTTTTCGAGGGTAGAGTATTCAACCCAAATTTATTGATTCGACACAAGGGGAGCCAAAGAATGTTCTCAAGTATTAGCAGTTGAGTTGTCAATTCAACCACACCTGGATAACTTAGTATCTGCAGCAAAGTATTTAGGAGCAAAGTAATATGGAAGTAACGGTAACGATAGGAAAAGTAATATTTTTGGGTTTTGTAGAGATTGTAACAGTAGCAACAGAAAAGTAAATAAGCGAAGAACAACATGTGAAAAGCTCGTAGGCATTGGATCGGTGATGGAGAATTATGCCGAATGCGGTTCATCATGTAACAATCATAACATAGGGTGAGACAGAACTAGCTCCAATTCATGAATGTAATGTAGGCATGTATTCCGAATATAGTCATATGTGCTAATGGAAAAGAACTTGCATGACATCTTTTGTCCTACCCTCCCGTGGCAGCGGGGTCCTAGTGGAAACTAAGGGATATTAAGGCCTCCTTTTAATAGAGTACCGGACCAAAGCATTAACACATAGTGAATACATGAACTCATCAAACTATGGTCATCACCGGGAGTGGTCCTGATTATTGTCACTTCGGGGTTGCCGGATCATAACACATAGTAGGTGACTATAGACTTGCAAGATAGGATCAAGAACTCACATATATTCATGAAAACATAATAGGTTTAGATCTGAAATCATGGCACTCAGGCCCTAGTGACAAGCATTAAGCATAGCAAAGTCATAGCAACATCAATCTCAGAACATAGTGGATACTAGGGATCAAACCCTAACAAAACTAACTCGATTACATGGTAAATCTCATCCAACCCATCACCGTCCAGCAAGACTACGATGGAGTTACTCATGCACGGCGGTGAGCATCATGAAATTAGTGATGGAGGATGGTTGATGATGACGACGGCGATGGATTCCCCTCTCCGGAGCCCCGAACGGACTCCAGATCAGCCCTCCCGAGAGGTTTTAGGGCTTGGCGGTGGCTCCGTATCGTAAAACACGATGAATCCTTCTCTCTGATTTTTTTCTCCCCGAACACGAATATATGGAGTTGGAGTTGAGGTCGGTGGAGCGTTAGGGGGCCCACGAGGCAGGGGGCGCACCCCCCACCCTCGTGGACAGGGTGTGGGAACCCTGACGTGGATTCTTCTTCCAGTATTTTTAATATTTTCCAAAAATATGTTCCGTGGAGTTTCAGGTCATTCCGAGATTTTTTTTTCTACACATAAATAACACCATGGAAAGTCTGCTGAAAACAGCGTCAGTCCGGGTTAGTTCCATTCAAATCATGCAAGTTAGAGTCCAAAACAAGGGCAAACATGTTTGGAAAAGTAGATACGACGGAGACGTATCAACTCCCCCAAGATTAAACCTTTGCTTGTCCTCAAGCAATTCAGTTGATAAACTAAAAGTGATAAAGAAAAAAATTACAAACTCTGTTTGCTCTTGTTGTTGTAAATATGTAAAGCCAGCATTCAAGTTTTCAGCAAAGATTATAACTAACCACATTCACATTAACTCTTAGGTCTCATGTTTACTCATGTCAATGGCATAATCAACTAGCGAGCAATAATAATAAATCTCGGATGACAACACTTTCTCAAAACAATCATGATATGATATAACAAGATGGTATCTCGCTAGCCCTTTCCGAGACCAGAAAACATAAATGCAGAGCACCTTTATAGATCAAAGACCTACTAGACATTGTAATTCATGGTATAAGAGATCCAGTCATAGTCATACCCAATATAAATTAATAGTGATGGATGCAAATGACAGCAACGCTCTCCAGCTAGTGCTTTTTAATAAGAGGGCGATGACTCAACATGAAAGTAAATAGATAGGCCCTTCGCAGAGGGAAGCATGGATTTGTAGAGGTGCCAGTGCTCGGTTTTAAAGCAGAGATAAATAATATTTTGAGCGGCATACTTTCATTGTCAACATAACAACCAAGAGATGGCGATATCTTCCATGCTACACACATTATAGGCGGTTCCCAAACAGAATGGTAAAGTTTATACTCCCCCTCCACCAACATGCATCAATCCATGGCTTGCTCGAAACAACGAGTGCCTCCAACTAGCAACAGCCCCGAGGGAGTTTTGTTTGCAATTATTTTGATTTAGTTTGCATAAAGCATGGGACTGGGCATCCCGGTGACCAGCCATTTTCTCATGAGTGAGGAGCGGAGTCTACTCCTCTTGAGAATAACCCGCCTAACATGGAAGATAAGGGAAGCCCTAGTTGATACATGAGCTATTCGAGCATACAAAATAGAATGTTTATTTGAAGGTTTAGAGTTTGGCACATACAAATTTACTTGGAACGGCAGGTAGATACCGCATATAGGAAGGTATAGTGGACTCATATGGAATAACTTTGGGGTTTAAGGGATTGGATGCACAAGCAGTATTCCCGCTTAGTACAAGTGAAGGCTAGCAAAAGACTGGGAAGCGACCAACTAGAGAGCGACAACAGTCATGAACATGCAATAAAATTAATAGACATTGAGTACAAGCATGAGTAGGATATAATCCACCATGAACATAAATATCGTGAAGGCTATGTTGATTTGTTTCAACTACATGCGTGAACATGTGCCAAGTCGAGTCACTTAAATCATCCAAAGGAGGATACCACCCCACTATACCACATCACAACCATTTTAATAGCATGTTGGCACGGAATGTAAACCATTATAACTCATAGCTAATCAAGCATGCATAAGCAACTATACTCTCTAATTGTCATCGCAAACATGTTTATTCATAATAAGCTGAATCAGGAACGATGAACTAATCATATTTAAAAAAACAAGAGAGGTCGAGTTATACTAGCTTCTCTCATCTCACTCAGTCCATTATATATCGTCATAATTGCCTTTCACTTGCACGACCGAACGATGTGAAAATAATAAGAGTGCACGTGCATTGGACTAAGCTGGAATCTGCGAGCATTCAATAAACAGGAGAAGACAAGGCAATATGGGCTCTTGGTTAAATCAACAATAATGCATATAAGAGCCATTTCCACAATTTAATCATGGTCTTCTCCTATCGACCCCCAAAGAAAAGAAAAGAAATAAAACTATTTACACGGAAAGCTCCCAACAAGCAAAAGAAGAACATGAACTACAGCAAGAAAAGTAAACTAAAAGGTACACTAATTTTTTGGATTTTCTTAAGGTTTATTAAACACACAAGAAGAAAGCAAGAAAAAGGAAAATAAACTAGCATGGATATTATAGTGAAAGAGTTTGAGCACTGACATCTAACAATGAGTGTGTAAACATAAATGTAATGTCGGTGGGAAATACGTACTCCCCCAAGCTTAGGCTTTTGGCCTAAGTTGGTTTATTTCCACGGATGGCCCGGCGGATATCCATAGTTGTAGCTGGAGTCGTACTGCGATGCGACAGTTATTGCCTCCTGGGCTGCAGCATGGCGGCCAGGTGCCTCCGCCCTCCACTCGTACTCATCTACCTCCTCTCTGGTAATAAAATGTCTTCCTTTTGCCTGATAATCAAAGAAGGCAGGAGCAGGGAGAATAATACGGACAACACGACGTCTGTCAAAGATTAAGCGATACCGGAGAGGTGACTCATTCCTCTCGACAAACTGGTGGTGAACCATAGCATTAAAGTCTAAATAAGTAGGAGGCAATTCAATATCATCATTATGTATGTTACACCAAGAAAATTAGCTAAGCGGGTTGCATGGATTCCTCCAAAGAAATCTCCATTAAATCTATTATGATGCAACCTATGTGCAACAATGGCTCCCAAATTATAAGATTTATCTCCTAACACAGAACTCCTAAGAATACTGAGGTCAGGGACACACATGTGATATGCTTCATCCTTACCATTTATGCACCTACCTATGAAGAGAGCAAAATAATGTATAGCAGGAAAATGTATGCTCCCTATGGTAGCTTGTTCTATATCTCTAGATTCCCCCACAGTTATACTAGCAAGAAAATTTTCTAAATTCAGATTTGCGAGGTTCACTAGCACTACCCCATTGTGGAAGTTTGCAAGAAGTGGTAAAATCCTCTAAGTCCACCGTATAAGATTTTTCATAAAGATCAAACATGATAGTTGGAGAATTGCGTGAAGATGAACATTCAAACCTCCTCACAAAGGAACTAGTGAGATAGTGGTACTGGCGGCACTTTTCTTCCTCAAAGCTCACAAGATCGGCGTTACGCAAATATGCGTTAAATTCTTCCTTGATTCCCGCTCGATCCATAAAGTTTTCTGAAGGCCATTCACAAGGCCGCACTGGAGTGTCCCTTGGTGGCTCATCGTCAACATCACGCATTGCAAGCATGGGTCCTTGCTTCCTTGAAGAACCACCTTGGTACATTTTCCTAAGCATATTTGTTCCTCTAAAAAATTTCTGAAATTTTTAGTAACTTCAAATAAAAGTGAATCAAGCTCAACAAAATTGATAGCAACTACTCCTACAAGTGCCTAGAGCCTAGATCATGCATTAGAACTACATAGAACCATATAAATTTGACATGCAAGCTCAAGAACATGGTCACCTAGGAAGCAGAAATTTGCAATGAATAAAGCACTAGAACAAAAACTAATTGGACCAATGGGGGAGTCACATACCAAGGAACAATCCCCTCAAACAGTTTTGTGAGAGGTGCTTTTAGCAAGGAGATCAAAAATCGCAGCAAAATGAGCTAGAACTCGTGCTTGAGCTGGATGGTGATTTTTTGGGAGGAATAAGAAGTGTGTGGGTGCACGAATAAGTGGAGGGGGGCCACCATGGGCCCACGAGGCAGGGGGCGCGCCCTGTAGGGGTGGGCGCGCCCTGGACCCTCGTGGCCAGGTGCTTGCTCCCCCTACTGTGTTCTCAGTGCCAGATATTCTCAAATATTCCACAAAAAATCATATTCCATTTCCAGGGCATTTGGAGAACTTTTATTTTGGGGGTATTTTTATATTTCACAGATAAATCAGAAAACAGACAGAAAAATACTATTTTTACTTTATTTCAACTAAATAACAGAAAGTAGAAGGAGGGTACAGAAGGTTGTGCCTTCTAGTTTCATCCATCTCATGCTCATCAAAAGGAATCCACTAACAAGGTTGATCAGGTCTTGTTAATAAACTCATTCTGAATAACATGGAACCGGAGAAATTTCGAATAACACTATGTTACCTCAACGGGGATACGCACATCCCCAATAATAAGAATATCATATTTCTTTTTGACAGTAGGAAGAGGAAATTTAAAACATCCAAATATAATCGATGGAATTTTTCCAATAGAGTTGATACTATGAACTTGAGGTTGTTTCCTCGGAAAGTGTACCGTATGCTCATTACCATTAACATGAAAAGTGACATTGCCTTTGTTGCAATCAATAACAGCCCCTGCAGTATTCAAAAAGGGTCTTCCAAGAATAATAGACATACTATCGTCCTCGGGAATATCAAGAATAACAAAGTCCGTTAAAATAGTAACGTTTGCAACTACAACAGGCACATCCTCAAAAATACCGACAGGTATAGCAGTTGATTTATCAGCCATTTGCAAAGATATTTCAGTAGGTGTCAAGTTATTCAAATCAAGTCTACGATATAAAGATAGAGGCATAACACTAACACTGGCTCCAAGATTACATAAAGCAGTTTTAACATAGTTTCTTTTAATGGAGCATGGTATAGTGGGTACTCCTGGATCTCCAAGTTTCTTTGGTATTCCACCCTTAAAAGTGTAATTAGCAAGCATGGTGGAAATTTCATCTTCCGGTATCGTTCTTTTATTAGTAACAATTTCTTTCATATACTTAGCATAAGGATTCATTTTGAGCATATCAGTTAATCGCATACGCAAAAAGATAGGTCTAATCATTTTAGCAAAGCGCTCAAAATCCTCATCATCCTTTTTCTTGGATGGTTTGGGAGGAAAAGACATGGGTTTCTGAACCCATGGTTCTCTTTCTTTACCGTGTTTCCTAGCAACAAAGTCTCTCTTATCATAACGTTGATTCTTTGATTGTGGGTTATCAAGATCAACAGCAGGTTCAATTTCTACATCATTATCATTACAAGGTTGAGCATCATCATGAACATCATCATTAACATTTTCACTAGGTTCATGTTCATTACCAGATTGTGTTCCAGCATCAGAAATAGAGATATCATTTGGATTCTCAGGTGGTTCAGCAGTAGGTTCACTAGAAGCATGCAAAGTCCTATCATTTTTCTTTTTCTTCTTTTTAGAAGGACTAGGTGCATCTATATTATTTCTCTGAGAATCTTGCTCAATTCTCTTAGGATGGCCTTCAGGATACAAAGGTTCCTGAGTCATTTTACCAGTTCTAGTAGCCACTCTAACAGCATAATCATTATTATTACAATTTAATTCATTGAGCAAATCATTCCGAGCCTTAAGTACTTGTTCTACTTGAGTGGTAACCATAGAAGCATGTTTACTAATGAGTATAAGTTCACCTTTAACTCTAGACATATAATCTCCCAAGTGTTCAATCATATAAGCATTGTGTTTTAATTGTCTACCAAAATAAGCATTGAATTTTTCTTGTTTGACAATAAAGTTATCAAACTCTTCTAAGCATTATCTAGCAGACTTATAGTGAGGAATATCACCTTCATCAAATCTGTAGAGAGAATTTACCTTTACTACCTGTGTCGGGTTATCAAGACCATGTGTTTCTTCAATAGGTGATGGATTAAGATCATATGTTTCTTCAACCATGCGGTAAATTAAGACCATGTATATCTTCAATAGGAGGTAAATTCTTACCATCTTCAACTTTAATACCCTTTTCTCTCATAGATTTCTTTGCCTCTTGTATATCTTTAGGACTGAGAAATAGAACACCCCTATTCTTCGGAGTTGGTTTAGGAATAGGCTCAGGAATTGGCTCAGGAAGTGTCCAATTATTTTCATTTGTCAACATATTATTCAATAGAATCTCAGCTTCATCCGGTGTTCTTTCCCTGAAAACAGAACCAGCACAACTATCCAGGTAATCTCTGGAAGCATTGGTTAGTCCATTATAAAAGATATCAAGTATTTCATTTTTCTTAAGAGGATGATCAGGAAAATCATTAAGTAATTGGATAAGCCTCCCCCAAGCTTGTGGGAGATTCTCTTCTTCAATTTGCACAAAATTGTATATGTCCCTTAAGCAGCTTGTTTCTTATGAGCAGGGAAATATTTAGCAGAGAAGTAATAAATCATATCCTGGGGACTACGCACACAACCAGGATCAAGAGAATTAAACCATATCTTAGCATCACCCTTTAATGAGAACGGAAATATTTTAAGGATATAAAGGTAGCGAGTTCTCTCATCATTAGTGAACAGGGTGGCTATATCATTTAATTTAGTAAGATGTGCCACAACAGTTTCAGATTCATAGCCATAAAAAGGATCAGATTCAACCAAAGTAATTATATCAGGATCAATAGAGAATTCATAATCCTTATCAGTAACACAGATAGGTGAAGTAGCAAAACAAGGGTCATCTTTCATCCTAGCATTAAGAGATTACTGCTTCCATTTAGCTAATAACTTCTTAAGATCACTTCTATCATTGCAAGCTAAAATAGCTCTAGCAGATTCTTCATCCAGAACATAACCCTCAGGCACAACAGGTAATTCATATTTATTAGGGGTAGAGTCTTCATAATCACTATCTTCAGTATTATCAGTTTCAATAATTTCATTCTCTCTAGCCCTAGCAAGTTGTTCATCAAGAAATTCACCAAGTGGCACAGTGGTATCAAGCATAGAAGTAGTTTCATCATAAGTATCATGCATAGCAGAAGTGGCATCATCAATAACATGCGAAATATCAGAATGAATAGCAGAAGCATGTTTAGGTGTCGCAAGCTTACTCAAAACAGAAGGTGAATCAAGTGCAGAGCTAGATGGCAGTTCCTTACCTCCCCTCATAGTTGAGGGATAAATTGTTGTTTTCACGTCTTTCAAGTTCCTCATAGTGACTAGTAGATATAAATCCCAAGTGACTCAAAGAATAGAGCTATGCTCCCCGGCAACGGCGCCACAAAATAGTCTTGATAACCCACAAGTATAGGGGATCGCAACAGTTTTCGAGGGTAGAATATTCAACCCAAATTTATTGATTCGACACAAGGGGAGCCAAAGAATATTCTCAAGTATTAGCGGTTGAGTTGTCAATTCAACCACACCTGGATAACGTAGTATCTGCAACAAAGTATTTAGTAGAAAAGTAATATGGAAGTAACGGTAATGAGAGCAAAAGTAATATTTTTGGGTTTTGTAGTGATTGTAACAGTAGCAACGGAAAAGTAAATAAGCGAAGAATAATATGTGAAAAGCTCATAGGCATTGGATCGGTGATGGAGAATTATGCCGGATGCGGTTCATCATGTAACAATCATAACATAGGGTGAGACAGAACTATCTCCAATTCATCAATGTAATGTAGGCATGTATTCTGAATATAGTCATACGTGCTTATGGAAAAGAACTTGCATGACATCTTTTGTCCTACCCTCCCGTGGCAGCGGGGTCCTAGCGAAAACTAAGGGATATTAAGGCCTCCTTTTAATAGAGTACTGGACCAAAGCATTAACACATAGTGAATACATGAACTCCTCAAACTATGGTCATCACGAGAGTGATCCCGATTATTGTCACTTCGGGGTTGCCGGATCATAACACATAGTAGGTGAATATAGACTTGCAAGATAGCATCATGAAATTGGTGATGGAGGATGGTTGATGATGATGATGGCGACGGATTCCCCTCTCCGGAGCCCCGAATGGACTCCAGATCAGCCCTCCCGAGAGGTTTTAGGGCTTGGCGGCGGCTCCATATCGTAAAACGTGATGAATCCTTCTCTCTGGTTTTGCTCTCCCCGAACATGAATATTTGGAGTTGGAGTTGAGATCGGTGGAGCGTCAGGGGGCCCACGAGGCAGGGGGCGCGCCCCCCACCCTCGTGAACATGGTGTGGGCCCCCGGACATGGATTCTTCTTCCAGTATTTTTAATATTTTCCAAAAATATGTTCCATGGAGTTTGAGGTCATTCCAAGAACTTTTGTTTCTGCACATAAATAACACCATGGAAAGTTTGCTGAAAAAAGCGTCATTCTGGGTTAGTTCCATTCAAATCATGCAAGTTAGAGTCCAAAACAAGGGCAAAAGTGTTTGGAGAAGTAGATACGACGGAGACGTATCAACTCCCCCAAGCTTAAACATTTGCTTGTCCTCAAGCAATTCAGTTGATAAACTAAAAGTGATAAAGAAAACCTTTTACAAACTCTATTTGCTCATGTTGTTGTAAATATGTAAAGCCAGCATTCAAGTTTTCAGCAAAGATTATAACTAACCACATTCAAAATAACTCTTAGGTCTCATGTTTACTCGTGTTAACGGCATAATCAACTAGCGAGCAATAATAATAAATCTTGGATGACAACTGAGGGAGTCCTGGATTAGGGGGTATCCGGACGGCTGGACTATATCCTTTGGCCAGACTGTTGGACTATGAAGATACAAGATTGAAGACTTCGTCTCGTGTCCGGATGGGACTCTCCTTGGCGTGGAAGGCAAGCTTGGCGATACGGGTATGTAGATCTCCTCCCATTGTAACCGAATCTGTGTAACTCTAGCCCCCTCCGGTGTCTATATAAACCAGAGGGTTTAGACCGTTGGACAACAACAATCATACCATAGGGTTTAGCCTCTATGATCTCGTGGTAGATCAACTCTTGTACTGCTCATATCATCAAGATCAATCAAGCAGGAAGTAGGGTATTACCTCCATAGAGAGGGCCCGAACCTGGGTAAACATCGTGTCCCCTGCCTCCTGTTACCATCCGCCTTAGACGCACAGTTCAGGACCCACTACTCGAGATCCGCCGGTTTTGACACCGACATTGGTGCTTTCATTGAGAGTTCCACTGTGTCGTCACCATAAGGCCTAATGTCTCCTTCGATCATCGGTAGCGATGCTGTCCAGGGTGAGGTTTTCCTCCCCGGACAGATCTTCGTATTCGGCGGCTTCACACTACTGGCCACCAGGCCAGGTTCGGAAACTTGAACTGCATGGCCGACATCCGCGGAGACTTGATCTTCGACGGATTCGAGCCCATGCCAGGTGCGCCGCACAATCACGACGAGCACGATTTAGCTCTACCGTCGGACGGCGTTCAGGAGATCGCACCAGCAACAACTCCGGCCTTCAATCCGGAACAGATTGCGCCATCCGAGGACGGGTGGATAGACCCCTCCATGGAGGCCGCACTCTCAGTGGCGATAGAGCCAGATACTGACCCTACCCCTCACGAGAGCCGTGATGCCGAACCTATAGACTCATCTCCGGCCACAGACTTTGAACCGCCTGCGCCCGTGCCTGTCGAATCCGACTGGGCGCCGGTCATGGAGTTCACCTCCGCGGATATCTTTCAGCACTCGCCCGTCGGTGATGTACTAAACTCGTTAAGGTCTCTCTCTTTGTCAGGAGAATCTTGGCCGAACTATGTCTGGCTAGAATGGGATGCAGACGGCGAAGAAATTCACGCCCCACCCACCACCCACTTAGTAGCCACTGTCGATGATCTAACCGACATGCTCGACTTCGACTCCGAAGACATCGATGGTATGGACAACGATGAAGGAGACAAACAGGAACCACTGCCCACGGGGCACTGGACGGCCACCTCATCATATGATATATTTATGGTGGATACACCCAAAGAAGGCAATGGCGACAAGACAACGGAGGATGACCCCTCCAAGAACCAACCTAAGCGCCAACGTCAGCGACGCCGCTCTAAGTCTCACCACGGCAAAAGCGGTGATACCGGCACATGAGATAACAGTACTCCGGACAGTGCTGAAGACGATCCCCTCCAGCAGGATCTAGAGCCGGAGTATGAACAAGCCAGCCCTCCGGAGCGAGCGGCAGAGGGAGAGGAATACAATTACATGCCCCCCTTGGAAGACGAAGTGAGCCTCGACGACGAAGAATTTGTCGTACCTGAGGATCCCGTCGAACAGGAGTGCTTTAAGCGCTAGCTTATAGCCACATCGAATAGCCTGAAGAAAAAACAGCAACATCGAGCTGATCAGGACATGCTAGCAGATAGATGGATGGAAGTCCTTGCGGCCGAGGAATACGAACTCGAACGCCCCTCCAAGGGTCACCCAAAGCGCAGGTTGCTACCCCGACTTGAGGAGGAAGCATTAAAACCTACATCACCAGCGTACGACGCGGCTGATCGGCCACCTCATGGCCGAGTCAGAGAGGCATTTCAGCCAGAAGTTCATCCCGCACCCCACCGCCACTCAAACAAAAATACCAAGGCACCGGGAAACACGCGAGACCTGCGAGACATATTGGAAGACAGGGCAAAACACGCAAGGTCGATCTACGGATCACAAGGGCGCACCCCTACGCGGGACGGTGACCGTCAGCTTGGATACATTAAAAGTAAATCCGGCCGTGCCGAATACAGCACGCAAGACTCATATGAGCTATGTCTCGATATAGCCCGGCACAGAGGCACCGCACACCCCCTATGCTTCACTGACGAAGTAATGGATCATGAATTCCCAGAGGGTTTTTAACCCGTAAATATCGAATCATATGATGGTACAACAGATCCCGCAATATGGATCGAGGACTTCCTCCTGCACATCCACATGGCTGTGGCGATGATCTACATGCCATCAAGTACCTCCCGTTAAAACTTAAAGGACCAGCTCGACATTGGCTGAATAGCTTGCCAGCGGACTCCGTTGGCTGTTGGGAGGATCTGGAAGACGCATTCCTCGACAACTTCCAGGGTACTTATGTGTGACCACCAGATGCCAATGACTTGAGCCACATAATTCAGCAGCAAGGGGAATCGGCCAGGCAATTCTGGACGCGGTTCCTAACCAAGAAGAATCAAATTGTCGACTGCATGGATGCAGAGGCCTTAGCGGCATTTAAGCACAACATCCATTACGAGTGGCTGGCCCGGCACCTCGACCAGGAAAAGCCAAAATCGATGGCAGCCCTCACGACACTCATGACCCGCTTTTGCGCGGGAGAGGATAGCTGGCTAGCTCGCAGCAACAACATATCAAGGAACCTTGGCACTTCGGATACCAAGGATAGTAACGGCAGGCCACGTTGCAACAAACATAAACACCGCAATAACGGTGATAACGCCAAGGATACGGCAGTCAATCCCGGATTCAAAGGCTCTAAACCCGCTCAGCAGAAAAAGCCATTCAAAAGAAGCACTCCGGGCCCGTCCAGTCTGGACCGCATACTCGATCGCTCATGCCAAATACACGGCACCCCCGACAAACCAGCCAATCACACCAATAGAGAATGTTGGGTGTTCAAGCAGGCCGGCAAGTTAAACGCCCAAAAGAAGGACAAGGGGCTGCACAACGATGACGAGGAGGAGCCCCGACCGCCAAACATGGGAGGACAGAACAGGTTCCCCCCACAAGGAAGGACGGTGAATGTGATATACGCAACCCACATCCCCAAGAGGGAACGGAAGCGTGCACTAAGGGACGTATATGCGATGGAGCCCGTCGCCCCAAAGTTCAACCCATGGTCCTCTTGTCCGATCACCTTTGATCGCAGGGACAACCCTACTAGTATCCGTCATGGCGGATCTACTACATTGGTCTTAGACCCAATCATTGACGGATTTCACCTCACTCGAGTCCTTATGGACGGCGGCAGCAACCTGAACCTGCTTTATCAGGATACAGTGTGCAAAATGGGGATAGACCCCTCGAGGATCAAACCCACCAAACCGACCTTTAAAGGCGTCATCCCAGGTGTAGAGGCCCATTGTACGGGCTCAATCACACTGGAAGTGGTCTTTGGATCTCCGGACAACTTCCGAAGCGAGGAGTTAATCTTCGATATCGTCCCGTTCCGCAGCGGCTATCATGCACTGCTCGGGCGCACCGCATTTGCAAGATTCAATGCGGTACCACAATACGCATACCTCAAGCTCAAGATGCCAGGACCTAGGGGGGGTCATCACAGTCAATGGAAACACAGAATGCGCGCTCCGTACGGAGGAGCACACTACGGCCCTCGCAGCAGAAAAACGAGGCAGCCTTTTGAGGCAATCCACCAGTTCGGCGATCAAGCCCCTAGACACCATCAAGCGCGTCCGGAGTAACCTGCAACAGGATCGCCTGGCACGTTCAGAGATCGCCTAGCAATCTGGCCCCCGTCCTAGTCTCAGTACAACGGCAAAATCTGTCCTGTGTGTTGGGGATATTACTACTGGGCGTAAACCGGCCTATCTGGGCCGGGTTAACTTCATCAGTAGTTGAGTATGTAAAAGCCCATGAAGGTAGATAAGGGCTTAAAAGCCCATGATCGGTTTAAAGGCATGTAGTCATAAACCGGCATCGGTATATAAACTTGTGTTGTAAGTTAGGAATAAGTAGAGACCAAACCGGACACGAGTATGAGCCGGTGTTGGGACTCTGTAAACCGACGGGTGTCACCCATGTATATAAGGGGACGACCTGCCGGCGGTTCAAGGACAACAGACAACAATTCGAGACTTAGGCGAAGCTTATTTGCTCCCTAGTCATCGAAACCCCATCAATTCCATCACAACTAGACCTTTAAGCTGGTTGGGTTCTCAACGTAAACCGGTCCCGCCTAATGTTTTTCTTGGATATTCTGCATAATCCGTCTGTCAAACTCCCTGGTGAAGAGGATTTGGCTATTCCTGATCCGGAGGCTCAATTGGTGGCAGCTCTTCATGTCATTCCGGATTGGACGATTCCTTATCTTGCGTACTTGAACCGGGGCAAGTTACCACAGGATGAGACTCTGGCCAGACAGATAGTCCGGCGATCCAAATCCATGACTATTGTCAATGGCGAGTTGCACCATTGTAGTGTGTCAGGGGCGTTTCAACGTTGTGTATCTCCTGAGGAAGGCTGTGGAATCTTACGTGAGATCCATGAAGGAGATTGTGGTCACCATGCCGGTTCAAAGTCTTTGGTGGCTAAAGCGTTTCGCCACGGTTTCTATTGGTTGACTGCTCATGCTGATGCGGAAGATCTGGTCAGACGATGTGACGGTTGCCAAAAGTTATCAAAACGCGCTCATGTGCCGGCTCAAGAGTTGAGGATGATTCCAATCACTTGTCCGTTTGCGACTTGGGGGCTGGATATGGTTGGGCCTTTCAAAAGGTCCAAAGACAAGAAGACTCGCCTTTTGGTGGCGGTTGACAAGTTTACAAAGTGGGTGGATGCAGAACCCGTTAGCAAGTGTGATGCGGCCACGGCGGTTCAATTCATCAAAAAGGTGATTTTCCGGTTTGGTTTTCCACACAGCATCATCACTGACAATGGTACCAATTTATCCAAAGGTGCTATGAGGGAGTTCTGTGAACGTGAGCACATCCGGCTTGACGTTTCATCAATGGCTCACCCACAGTCCAATGGCCAAGCAGAGAGGGCTAATCAAGAGATCTTGCGAGGCATCAAACCCCGGCTTATGGTTCCTTTGCAGAGAACGCCGGGTTGTTGGGTGGAAGAGTTACCATCTGTGCTATGGAGCATCAATACTACACCCAATAGATCAACATGATACACACCGTTCTTCATGGTCTATGGAGCGGAGGCGGTTCTCCCCAGTGATATCCGTCATGATTCACCTCGTGTAGCGGCTTATGTTGAAGCGGACAACGAGGCAGCACAACAAGATGCTTTGGACCTGTTGGACGAGGAGCGTGACATAGCAGTTGCCCGCTCGGCGATTTACCAACAGGATCTTCGTTGTTATCATAGTCGCTGGGTCAGAACCAGAACCTTTCAAGAAGGAGATTTGGTGCTTCAACTTATCCAGGACCAGACTGATATGCACAAGTTATCCCCGCCTTGGGAGGGACCTTTCGTGGTCAGCAAAAATTTGCACAACGGGTCATACTATCTGATCGATATTCAAGAGCATAAAGACTCACGTACATCAGAAGAGGAGACCAAGAGGCCGTGGAACATAGCTCATCTTCGGCCTTATTATACATGAGCCACCGGCTCTACTTATGTACATATTATAACAATTTGTATATTATGATCAATACAATAAACCGGAGCCTCAGCCAAAGCAGAGTCTCTGTTTCTTTTTACATCATGTGTGGTTACACGGAGTTTCTCTGTCTTAAAGCGGCCTCCGGTTTACCCCTTGAGTTAGCTTTTTAAAAGTTTGATGTTATATCACTTGGGGGCTTGGTCGTATCTGAACCAATGCAACACCTTTTGATAGTCGAAAGCCACAAGATCACTTGGGGACTTGGTCACGTCTGAACCAGTCACACCTCTTGATCGGCCTAAGGCCACAGAATCACTTGGGGGCTTTGGTCGAACCCGAACCATCGCTACACCTCTTGATCGGCATAATGCCACTGCATCATTTGGGGACCTGGCTGACTTGAACCATAGCTACGCCTATTGGGGGCTTGGTCGTGTCTGACCATGGTAATGCCACTTGATCGGCTTAATAGCCTCTTTTGCAAATGATTTTATCATTGCCTTTGCTAGAAATTTGGTTTTTTTGTTGATAAGTATTTCTTCTTGTTGCGTTTTTAAACCGACAATTATTAAACCGGTTCGACTATCAATTGACGGAACACGGTCAGCCTTTAAGCCGGAGATTATTTGCCCGGTTTAAACTGATTTTGTTAACATCCTATTATGGAGTAAAACCGGCATTCATCATAACCCGGAACGGTTTACATGGTAAACCGGCATGATATACACAGGAGCTGTCCTTTTCTCCTCCAAGCAGTACGGGTTTATTAAACTCCGCTTCAAGGTTGGCAAAGCCAAACTTCATGCCCAACGACGGCAGGTATTATGTATCACAATGTTTGATCATATGCTTAAGTATAGGATATTATATTTCATATCATAACCCGCCTGGCGGTACAACCGCGGTGATATTTTAAGATTTTTTGATTGCAGAAAATAGTTTGGAGATTGATCATCCACAAGAAGCACAAGTCGCAATAACTATGCACGAAGGCATATCAAAATCAAATGTATCGGCTAGTCTATTACAAGGAAACATGGTACGATCATTGTTTTTCTGCGTCACACGGAGGAGCAGTAATTTAAACCGGCTTCCGGTTCAAGCTTGGTCACCAGTCTGGCCTGACGGTTGCGGGTCCTCTCGCGCCGTTTCGACTTCTGCTTCTCTACCCAGCGGCTGGAAATCAACAGTTGTCCAGTCGATTCCCATTAATGCTTGAAAGACAGGTTCATCATGGATCAGCAACGACGGTTCAATGTCAGGAGCGTAAGTATGCTTACGGATTGGAGGGATAAGATTTTCCGCTTCAGGAATTGGTGCAGCTACTCGCTTGTTTTGGTCATCGTATTGGGCTTGATAGTGAGACAAGTATGCCTCTTCAACCAATTGACAAGCTAGAGGACGCACCTCCCGGTTTATCGCTCGCAGATCCACTTCACTGAACTGTGACCCGTCTTCCTTCAAGCTAGGATAGCCCTGAGCCGCTTCAACAGGATCGAAATCCGGCACCCATGCTTTTGCCCGGATCAAGGCATTTATAGCACCGGTTCGAGCAGGAGACTTCTTCAGCTCTTTGACCCGGGCAGGAAGCATAGACAACCTTTTAAGGGTATCTTGGATCAAGGCGGGCGCCGAGTTGTTGTGCGAAGCAGTAGAGATGATCCGCTGCGCACCGCTATACAATTGCTCTATCAGGGTATAGGCGGCTTTCAGTTTCTTCCGCACATCTGATCCCAAGTGCCCAATCCGCGTCCCTGTATCATACAATGGGTTAGTAAACCGACAGTTACATAAGAAAGCTTCATTAATTCAGAAATCAAGAAGATTTACCAAAGACAGCATCGGTCATAGCATGCACTTGCCGCTTTATGCTGGTCAGTTCATCCACTACCGGTTTGAGCGCAGCTTCGGCATTCTCTGCTCGTTGAGTTAAAGCGGATTTCTCAGTAGCCCAATCCGTCCGTTCTTTATTGAAGCCCTGCTTAAGCTGTTGCATGAAACTTAAAGCGCTGGTTAATTCCTCTTTCGCCTTGGAGGTTTCGGCTTGTTGGGACTTCAGATTTTCTTGAAGATCGGCGATTTGGCTTTCCCTTTTGTTCAGCTCAGCCTGCATACATACAGCAAAATGATTCAGATAGCAGTACAAGAATAGAAGTACCAACCACGTAACAAGTTATGCCCTTGGTACTTGGGGGCTAATGTATATTTGCTCTTCATCCTACAATTGTTCATGAAGTCCCAAGCTCAATACAAGTATTCAACTTGGCACTTGGGGGCTAATGGCTATTTGCTCAATCAGTACTGATGCTACAATCTTTATTACCTAAAGTTCCGGTTTAACTACACTAAGTTGAACCGGCCCTTGGGGGCTACATCAGCAAATTCAGATACATTGAAATTTCTATTGGCAAGTCCCGGTTTAAGTTGACGATTTTAAACCGGCCCTTGGGGGCTAGGGGAGTTGACAGATTGAAACGTACAAACAGAGAAGCATATGGAAGTTACCTCATATTTGTCTTTCATCATATTAACCAGATTGGCTTCATAATCACGGCTGGTATATAACCGGTTCAGATAGCTGGAATGGAGATCTTGGGCGTTCAGAGCGGCATAAGTCGCCAGATCATCATTCCATTTGCCTTTGCCAATGGCAGCAAATTCTTCTTTGGCAGTATGTCTGGATAAAGCGATGGGATTGCTTGGCTCTGTGCGACCAAAGCCAGTAATAACAACTTCATCATCTTTTGCTTCGCCAATTTGCACTGGGGCCGTCGGCTTGTCAATAGACTTTGATGGAGTAGTGGATCTATCAAACCGGACGGGGCTTGCGGGCTGATCAACAGGGCCTGAGGTATCAACATGTGTCTCTTCAGCAACAAAGTTATCATCTTGCAGTGGTGGGTCGTTTGGCACATCCTCACGAATAGCCGCTTCAAGATCTGGTATTTTGTCCGGTTCAGGAGCCGTATTTTCTTCTGCTGCTTTGTCCACGCGAGCCTTCTTGCTTGGCCTAGGCTTGGCCCTGAAAAGGAATAAGACAGATCAATACAGCATATGTTGCAATGTCATACATCAGAAATATTATAGGAAATATAGCTCACCCAAGCACCGTCCTGAGTGGGGGAAGCTAAGTAGCTGATGACTCGCCAGAAGACGAATGAGAAGTGCCCTGATAATCGGAGTCAGATGGATTAAGAGGTTGACGAAAACAACCCGCTTTAGGACAAGCATTGACAAGAGAGTTAGAGACCTCTGAACGGCGTTTCCGAACTGGACTGTTCAGTAAACCGGCGGAGGTAACTACCTGGCCGCTGTGCCGGGTTGTGCGGCGGGCTTCATGCTGTTGTGTCTTCACAAGAAAGTTTGGATCCAAATAAGCAAGAGGATGAGAAAATTTTATTTTCCGGTTTGCCCGACGGATTTTTAGTGAAGGCAAAGGGCTTGAATCGGAGGACAGAGTGATTACCTCTATAGCATCAGCGTGACTGCCTTCCGCATCATCCTGACAATGGTCATTATCAATAAGACGTGTGAAAAATAATCCAAGTGAATCAAGCTCTACTTCAAAGTTCGGGTTACCCACATCATCGTCAACTGCCGGATCAGAAGACGCAGTGGTTGTCTTCCTGTTAGCGGGCCTTTTCACAACTCTGGTCTAGGGCCGGGTTGGTCTCTCTGGTTTCTCTAGCTTCTCCGGTTTCTCTTGCGGAGGTTTCTTGCTCCAAAACGGATCATCGCCCTGTTTGAAAGATGTTGATATTAACAATTGATAATTTGAGCAGGTAGATTCAATGAAAAGTACAAGGTATGAGTCTTACAGCTGGCGGTTTGTTGATGGCACAAAAGGGAGCCAGGCCGGTTCGGGCGCAAGCAGCTTTCGGTTCATTCAGTATCTTTTTCACAGCTTCTATGATTTCGTCGTCTGAGAGCTGGATGTCAATGTGTCGAAGAGGGTCTTTTTCACTTCCTGTGTACTTGCACATCAAACCGGAGCGCTGGCTTAAGGGCAATATACTCCACGATATCTAGCAGCGAGCAAGGTCGATCCCTGTCAGCCCATTAGCCATGAAGGCCCTGAGTTTGGATAATTGAGGAGCATATTTGCTTGTCTCCTTAGCAGTCAGCCTTTGTGGGAAAGGATGTGTGTTGCTAAGCCGCTCTGGACGGTAACCCGGCAAAGGATTTTCGTCGAAAGGAGAGGTATATTTGCAATAGAACCATGTATGATTCCATTCTTTGGGATGGCTGTGCAGTTTGGCGTGAGGGTAAGTGACCTCTTTCCTCTTTTGAATCGCCATACCGCCTAACTATGTGTTGGGACCGTCAGTAAATTTAGTACGGCGGTTTAAATGGAAGCAGTCTCTGAATAATTCAACTGTGGGCTCCTCTTGGAAGAACACCTCACAGAGCACTTGAAAATGATAGATGTTGGTTACAGAGTTTGGGCCTGTATCTTGCAGACGGAGTTGGAAATTGGCTAGGACGTCCCGGTAAAATTTTGAACCGGGAGGATTGAAGCCCCGGGCTAGGTGGTCGGCAAAAACAACCACTTCTCCCTCTTTAGGCTGGGGAGGACATTCTGTGCCTGGGACCCTCCAATGGATAACATCCTGTCTGCTTAAAGCACCAGTTTTGACTAAATTGGTCAGCTGAGTCTCAGTCACACGAGAAGGGACCCAGTTGCACTCGTACACTTGTTTGGCCATAGTGCAGTCTGCAAAGTAGCAATTGCCGGTTCAGGAGGATATTGGAAAGGTATACCCTGATGCGTATATTACTAAACCGAAGACAGTTATTTTCTAAACCGGAGTTTACAAAGCGGCAGGGTCTGGATAAGGAATTCCGGCGGTTCAACCAGGGGACTAATAGTACATATACCGGTTTTGCAATTTTTCTACAAAGTTAAACCGCCTGGTCTAAACACTGAAGCAGTCGAGATTGCAGATGAGTAAATATGCAAAAACAGGTTTCACCAAATTGTACTACAGCGTGAGATCTGGAACATGTTCATAAAAGGGAGAAAATTTCAAGGCCCAAAAGGAGCGGTGCCGAATCAGTAAGCCATTGCTACAGATAAGATCTATGGTCTTAATAGGCGAAAGTAAAAACGGAAGATAACACTACTGTTACGCAAGAGAATATATTATAGCGTTGGGATCTAGCATATGAACAAGAAGCAGGCGAAGAACACTAGAGAACATGGAAACCCTAGAACAGATCTGTAATGGAAAGGATAGAAGACTTACTGGAGCTAAGGACGATGCGGGAGATCGCCGCAATGCTCTGGTGCAATTAGGTGATGCAGCGGCCCGAGTTGATGCAGAGGTTGGCGGCGGCAGCGGCGCTCTGAAGCTAGGCGACGCGAGGAAGACGAAGAAGAGGAGCACGAAGGGGAGAAAAGAAATGACCCTTCGGTCCTATTTATAAAGAAAGGACATGTGTCAGGCGCGAGAATCAAGGGGCCACGGGTTTGGAAATGGAGCTGTCGCCTCGATTATCGCAGATCTATTAAACAAGGAGGCATCATTGATAACTTCTTTATTACAGATGACGTCGCTCTAGTTTATAGCAATCAGAGAAGATGACGTCATGGCGGTTCACCAAACTACAAGAAGATGTTGAAGATGAAGTTTTTTGATAAGGATTGACATGAACCTGTTCAAATCAATCTGGGGCCTAATGTTGGGGATATTACTACTGGGCGTAAACCGGCCTATCTGGGCCGGGTTAACTTCATCAGTAGTTGAGTATGTAAAAGCCCATGAAGGTAGATAAGGGATTAAAAGCCCATGATCGGTTTAAAGGCCTGTAGCCGTAAACCGGCGTTGGTATATAAACTTGTGTTGTAAGTTGGGAATAAGTAGAGACCAAACCGGACACGAGTATGAGCCGGTGTTGGGACTCTGTAAACCGAGGGGTGTCACCCATGTATATAAGGGGACGACCCGGCGGCGGTTCAAGGACAACAGACAACAACTTGAGACTTAGGCGAAGCTTATTTGCTCCCTAGTCATCGAAACCCCATCAATTCCATCACAACTAGACGTAGGCTTTTACCTTCATCAAAGGGGCCGAACTAGTATAAACTCTCTTGCGTCCCTGTGTCCGCTTTAACCCCTCCAAGCTAACTCATCGTGATGGCTCCACGACTAAGTCCTTTCATGAGGACATCTGCCGTGACAAAACCACGACACCGTGCGTACATAATTACACATTGAAAATACCATGGGTGTCAGCGGGGGCACGATCACGGCATGTCCCACAATGCGGTTCAACCGCACTAGGGGCTTACTACCTTTATCATCCTCTCTCTTTAAGGACTTTACTCTCTAGAATCCCTATCCGGCAGTACGATAGCCAGACACATGATACAATACCCAAGGAGGCAGGAAGCTACTCGTGCAATGGAATCCCCAGGTGGTCTCTGATAACGAGTGAAATACCTATTTTAAATACCAGCTCGCAGCTTGCCCTTGGACGAGACATGTCAAATATTCCCATTTTTTGCTTATCGCACTGCTTGTATCAGTATGCATCAACGCATTTCTTAAATAAACAATGCATAGCACTAGTCTCTTATTGCATTCTATATTCTTTTATATATATGTTCATCTATGACAATCAGCACTCGTACACTCTGGTACGGCCAATACGCTAGGGGCTTCCTGTCAGATTTCGGGTTCCGGCAGACCCTTGAGGTTCGAACACTGGGGTGCGCACAGAGATCTCTCCCCTATTGATCTACGTCTGATCCTCTCATGTGAACTGAGATGAAAACGATGAGCAACACAAGGGACACGGGGTTTATACTGGTTCGGGCCACCGTTGTGGTGTAATACCCTACTCCAGTGTGTGGTGTGGTGGATTGCCTCAAGGGTTGATGATGAACAGTACAAAGGAAGAACAGCCTCGCGAGAGGTGTTCTTGAGCTAGAGCGATGAACTGCTTGAGTGAGTTCAGTCGCCTCTCTCTACTTGGGCTCTACCAGATTTCTCTACCCTGGAGCTCATTGCCTCTACTATGTGGTGGCTAGCTCTATTTATAGAGGCCCTGGGCCTCTCCCCGAAATAATGAGCTGGAAGGGCGCCAACAATTGGCCATTTTGAAGGGGAACATCTAGTACAAGTTATCCTGACCAAAGGTGGTCTTCGGCTGCCAAAAGCTCGGGTGGTGACGCCGCCTTGGGCTCCACGGTGACCTCCGTCCGGCCGCTCGGCTGGTCTTGGTCTCGTTGCACAGGAATGGTAACCTTTGCCTCATACCTTGGCCTGAGCTTGCCTCCTTTGCACCAAAGGGGAAACAAGGACTCTGCGCAGGCCGGCGCCCGCCTGGCGCCCGCTTGGCCTTGATCTTCATGGCTTGCGTCACTGGATCCTCGCGAGGTCCCCTTGCATTGATCTCTCCGCCTCCTCGCGAGCCTGCCTGATGAGGCCGCTCCTGAGGAAGCTCTCTGTCATCCGCCCCGCGAGGCTTGGCCCCTCCCGAGGGTCTTGAGCTTGTATTGATGAAGATGGGCCATGCTGGGCCCCCACTTGAGCCATGCCGCAGGCCGCAGGCAGGCAAGTCTGGGGACCCCCGTTCCTAGAACGCCGATAGTAGCCCCCGGGCCCAAGGCGCGCGCGGGCTTGGCTTAGCAAAGAAGCGAAGGGGCAAGCGTGAAGCGCCGCGGGCCCTAACAGCCGGTGGCCTTGGGCGCCACGTGGCGGTTGATTGGACGTGGGCATCTGCGCTTCCCCACGACGCCTCGGCAACTACACGACTTGACAAGTCCCTGCATGCAGAGATACGGGTCATGATTACCTGTGATCATGGTGCTCAGCGGTTGGTCTTCTCTGGTTATAAGTACGGGGTTGTGTGAGCTCTGCCAATTCGCCCCTTTCTGCTTCTCCTCCTTCTTCTTCCTTGTCCTTGCTTTCTCTTGCGCTGATGGCACCGATCCGTCGGTTCTCTGCAGAGGAGAAGGGAAAGGCCCCCCGAGAGGGCCCTGATCCCCTCCCACCGAACAAGCGGCCAGTCCCCTGCCGTCAGGACGAAGGTGCCTGGCAGGAGGTGTCGAGGCCGTGGTACGAGCGGCCGCCGCCTGGGTATCCACTGCCCTTGTATGCCTGCGTCGCAGGCCCCAGGGAGGAGGGAGCCGAGCAGCACCGGCAGCGTCGCCGTCGACATCAGCGAGTCACGGTGGTGCGCGTCGTCCCTCCTGGAGTCCACGCGGAGCACTCGGCTCGCGAGCTTGTGCTCCACGCTACTATGCCTCCAATGTCGTGGATACGCCTTCCTCCCTCCTTCACCTTCGAGATGCGGGGCAGGTCTCTGGAGCTCTGGCTGCAGCACGCCGACTGCAGCACCCCTGCGACCGGAGCGGAGGTCGCGGTCGTCGCTCCGGGCAAGGTCTTCATGAGCCGAGGCTGGGGTGAGATTGCCCGGGTCTGTCGCATGGACGGCACCCTGGTGATTCATCTCGAATATGATGGCGCCTCCTTGATGTTCTTCAAGGTCTTTGATGCAGAAGGGCGCCTGCTTGAATGCTGCCCCAGGGCAAGCGACAAGGGCGATGAGCAGGCGAGGGCCAGCCCCGCCCGTTGGTCCTCCTGCAGCCCCTCAGGCGGCAGCGGAGGGACTGAGAACTTCAGCGGCTCCCCTGAACTCCTCGTGACCCCGGAGTCGAGCGACGACAGCTACGAGCCTCCGAGCTCGCGTCGCGCTCGGAGTGGGGCAGCTGCATCAGGCCGCCGACGCCGCTGATCTGGATGTGTTGGCGCCGGCGCCGGCGCCGGGCAGCCTACTATTGATGATGGCGTCACCAGCGGAGATGCTAGCAGTCGCGTTCCTTAGGGTTAGCTCCTTTTGTTCCCTGTGAGGAATTAGAGTAACACCCCGCGGGGGTATGTAAGGTGTCCGCCGTGCCTTTTGTGAATATAATATCCTTAATATGAATTGTCGTGGGGTGTCCGTCCTGTTCCGGCCGAGCTCCCCCTTTCTATCCTCACGAGGACTTGGCGCTCTATGCTGACAGGCCCCAGTCCCCAGGCAAGCTTCAGCCGTCGCTGGTATGCCAGGTCGCGATGCCGTGGTCAAGGCCAGGAGGTGAGCGGCCCGAGGTCCGGTAAGAGCCCCTGAGTCGCGATGCTCGGGAGGTCCCCTTTAGCGCTCAAGCAATCCTCGCTGGGCGAGAAAGGAAGGTAGCGCCGCCATGACAGAATTACAAAGGGCGGGGATTTAGTGTTGCATTGGTCTAGCTCTTGTGAGGGCGTGAATTATCTTGTGCGCCTGACGTAGACCCTTGGAGAAGCGCTAGGCCCGAGAGTCGGTGAGCGAGGCACTGCCGGGTTGGGCCCTCGCGAGCTTCTTCCCACTCTCCCGCACTTCCCTTAACGCTCTACATCCTCAGGTCCCGGCTCTCGAGCGAGCTCAGCCGCTGCTGGTATGACAGGTCGCGATGCCGTGGGTCAAGGCCAGGGGGTGAGGGCTGGAGAGCCAGTAGGAGCCCATGAGTCGCGATGCTCAGGTACCCCCTTTTAACGTGCAAGCGGTCCGTGCCGGAGAGGGGGAGAGAGTGCTCACGACGCCCCAACGCTGCTCTTGGAGTAGGTCCTGCATGCCAATAATGAGGAGAAACAAGGCCTGTCGTTATGGCTGCCAGCCAACCCTTGGTCGCTCCGAGGAAGTCATTGGGGCACTTGAGGGCCTGGTGAGGTGGCGCCTTGCGGGGCTGCCATGGCCAGAGCTCGACCACTCAGATTAATCGATGTTGCAGGGACGGACCCGTGCGCAAGCGCCGTGCCAGAGCGAGTGGCTCCATAGGTGGGTGTCAATCGAGCAGGTGATTAGGTCAGATATGTTAGGCATAAAGGAAGGGATTCAACTTCAGGCGAACGTAGGTGAAAGCGACCGCCGCCGGGCCGGGCCCGAGCGGTGCGTGGGTGATGCAGCCCGAGGGGCGCCCCCAACCAGGTAAGTAAAGAACATAAACAAAATGGATACATGTCGTGGGGACGGACCCACGCGACCTGGAATGGTGCAGCCCTGTGGGTGCTCCCAGCTGAAGGTAGAGCTCTGAAAGATGTCACCTGACGCTGTTGAAGATGAAGTGATGCTGAGGAAGTGAGCGATGCATGGTGAAGACATCGGCCCTCACGAGCCCCCAGGCCCAGGGGCCTCGGGAGGCTCTACGGGCTCCAGTGGGTCCTCAAGAGCCATCTCCATCTCTGCCAGGACCGCATGGTGCCTGACCTCCTGAGCCTCCAGGATGCTCCTCAGCAAGCACTGGTGAGCGGAGGCCGCGTTCGGCAGGCCGAAGGGCATGCGAACGTAGCTGTGAGGTGACCCCTCACAACGCCCCACGCGCGAAGGCCAGAGGCGCTCCTGAGACGCGGCTCGGTTGAGCTCTGGGACGTCGATGCAGACGCGCAGCCCACCATCCTCGCCTGGATGTGGGGCTACAGCAGGCAGGCGGCGGCTGCCGCGCATGACTCTTGACTCTTGCAGCTCTTGAGTGTTTCTTACGACGAACTCCTGAGGGTTTGGTCTTCCTTGCCTTGTACCTTCCTGAGGGAAAAGCGCCTGAAAGCGCTCCTCCAAGTGATGCCCGAGCGCCTCCCTCGCAACCTTGGCAAGATCGGTGGCTCTCTAAGGAGGAGCTCTCGAGTCTTGCCCGAGGAGGGCGCTGGGCACGCTTTCCTATGCATGAGGGGGTGGCGCTCCCTGATCGAGCGTGGAGCTTGACGCAACACCTCCGGAGGCGCCAGCCCCCTTGTGGCTTGAGCCTGGCGAGGTCTTGTTCTTCTTGAGGGTCGCTTCGAGAGGTCTCCCGCCCCTATGATCTGGGTCTTCGATTGTCGCGGCTTGGAACGCACGCTCCAGTGAACACACTGCGTCTCTTTCTTCACAGGGCACGGTGATGATTCCACCACTTCCAGGCATCTTGAGGACATTGTAACCATGGTGAGTCACTTCCATGAACTTGGCTAGGGCCGGGTACCCGAGGATGGCGTTGTACGGTAGGCGGATGTGAGCGACGTCGAAGTCGATGAGCTCGGTGCGGTAGTTGTTGCGCTGCCCGAAGGTGACTGGAAGGCGCACCTGCCCAATCAGAATGGTAGAACCATCAGTGACTCCTGAGAAAGGCTTGGTTGGCTGGAGCTGGTCGTATGGCACTTGGAGATTGCCGAACGTCTCGACGGACAGGACGTTGAGTCCAGCACTGCCATCGATGAGGGTCCTGGTGACCTGCACATTGCTGATGACTGGGGAGCAAAGCATTGGGAGGACTCCAGCCATTGCCGCGCACTTGAGCTGATCCGCTGAGCTGAACGTGATGGTGCACGTAGACCACGTGAGAGGGCGTGTGGCCTCAAGCTTGGGAAGAACTGCGTTCATCTCGCGAGCAAACTGCTTGCAGATGCGCTGTGAGGCTGGAGCCTGAGCGCCACCCAAGATGCAGGCAATTGCGGGCGGCTCCTGGAAGCCCCCAATTCCATCGTCTTGATGCTGGTCTTCATTCCTCCTTGGCGGTGGCGGCAGAGGCGGGAGGCCTGCGTTGCCGTGCGGGCGGTCTTCGCGAGGCTGGTCCCTCCAGCTCCGCTCACGAGGCTGGTCCTGCCAGCGGTCCTCGCGAGGGCGGTCACACCATCCCTGGCGTGGGCCACGGTCTTCCCATCGTCCTCCGCCTCTTCCTCCTCCCCGGCCATAGCCCCTGTCGTTGCGCTCAGGGCGTCGGCCGATTCACCTATCTCGCACGGCTCTGAGCTCTTGACATTCGTTGGTTTGTGGGTGTGGAGGTCGTGGTATACGCAGTAGCGTCCGCCCTTGGATGACTCAGGCTGATCCCTGCCTCGCTTGGTGTCCGGCTCTGTTGCTAGCACAGCAGCCCCCTTGCGCTTCACGTCTTTGGCCTTGAGCTTCTTCTCTTCTAGGTCGGCTGCTGGGAGCTCGAGAAGGGAGAGGCGCCCTTCCTCAGCCCTGGCGCATCTGGTCGCCAAGTTGAACAGCTCCAGGGATGTGCACAGGTCTTCATGGATGGCTAGCTCCTCCTTCATGTTGATGTCGCACACGCCGTCGGAGAAAGCTGAGATGGTGGCTTCCTCAGTCACCTTGGGGATCTTGAGGCGAGCATAGTTGAAGCGTTGGATGTACTTATGAAGGGTTTCCGCTAGCTATTGCTCGATGCGGCGCAGGTCGCTCACAGCCGGGGGCGGTCGTGAGTGCCCTGGAAGTTGGCGATGAAGCGGGTGCGCATCTTGCTCCATGACGAGATCATGCCGGGGGCCAGGTTCACGAGCCAGGTGCGGACTCCGTCCTTGAGCGCCATGGGGAACCAATTTGCCATGACCTTTTCGTCCCCATTGGCGGCTACGATGCCCAGCTCGTAGAGCTGCAGGAACTCCGTGGGGTCTGCCGTGCCATCATAGCGAGGAGGGAGGTCAGGCTTGAACTTGCCAGGCCATGTGATGCCGCGCAGCTTGGGGGGGAAGGCGAGGCAGCCCGCTGTGGCCGCCAGCGCCCTTGGCTGGTGCCGATCTTGCTCTTGCAGGTCACCACGCGCCGCCGCTGGGAGCAGCGTGGGGTCTTGTCGTGGAAGCGCTGGGACGCGATCTTGGCGCGCTGGCGCCGGGAGCGCGCGAGCACCTTCTCGGGGATGTGGGATCTCTTGGCAGCTCCTTTCTTGCAGCGCAGGCGCTGGACGTAGTGGGTCTCGCCCTGGGGCTGCACGCCTTGCAGCCAAGGCGCCTTCTTGGGGAGGAGGTGGCGGAGGCACCTCTAGATCATCGCCTCCTGCGCGGAATAGAGGGCGTGGTAACGAGGGGGACCGCAAGGGGGAGCCCCCTGCGGCGCTGACGAGCTCGGTGATGCGGGCGAGCCAGTCCTCGTAGAGGTCGTCGACGGGGCGGTAATGGAGAAGCTCCTTCGCCAAGAGCAGCGAGGCGCGTGCATCCATGGGGGCGCGATGGCCATGGGACAATGAGCCAGCCGGGGTTACCGACGGGGTTGCGGTGCGACCATCCCGCCGCACCGAAGGATGCTGGGACGAGGCCTGCTGCTCGTTCCCCGCCGGGCCGGTGGCGGCGTTGGCGGCGGGCGACGGGGAACGACGAGGGGGACCGCCGACGGGCGCCGTCTAGGCGACGCGGGTGGCGAGAGCAGCTTGGCGCTCGGCACGAGCCCGACGAGCGTCGGCCATGGACACGCCGGAAGATCACACGCGAACAATGGAAGAAGGGATTCTGGCGCACCCCTACCTGCGCACCAAATGTCGGATTTCGGGTTCCGGCAGACCCTTGAGGTTTGAACACTTGGGTGCGCGCGGAGATCTCTCCCCTATCGATCAACGTCCGATCCTCTCGTGCGAACTGAGATGAAAACGATGAACAAGACAAGGGACACAGGGTTTATACTGGTTCGGGCCACCGTTGTGGTGTAATACCCAACTTCAGTGTGTGGTGTGGTGCATTGCCTCAGGGGCTGATGATGAACAATACAAAGGAAGAACAGCCTCGCGAGAGGTGTTCTTGAGATAGAGCGATGAACTGCTTGAGTGAGTTCAGTCGCCTCTCTCTACTTGGGCTCTACCAGATTTCTCTACCCTGGACCTCATTGCCTCTACTCTGTGGTGGCTAGCTCTATTTATAGAGGCCCTGGGCCTCTCCCCGAAATAGTGAGCGGGAAGGGCACCAATAATTGGCCATTTTGAAGGGGAACATCTAGTACAAGTTATCCTGACCAAAGGTGGTCTTCGGCTGCCAAAAGCTCTGGTGGTGATGCCGCCTTGGGCTCCACGGTGACCTCCGGCCGGCCACGCGGCTGGTCTTAGTCTCATTGCACAGGAATGGTAACCTTTGCCTGATACCGTGGCCTGAGCTTGCCTCCTTTGCACCAAAGGGGAAACAAGGACTCTGCGCAGGCCAGCGCCCGCCTGGCGCCCACCTGGCCTTGATTGTCATGGATTGCGTCACTGGATCCTCGCGAGGTCCCCTTGCATTGATCTCTCCGCCTCCTCGCGAGCCTGCCTAATGAGACTGCTCTTGAGGAAGCTCTCTGTCGTCCGCCCCGCGAGGCTTGGCCCCTCGCGACGGTCTTGAGCTTGTGTTGATGAAGATGGGCCACGCTGGGCCCCCACTTGAGCCATGCCACAGGCCGCAGGCAGGCAAGTCTGGGGACCCCCGTTCCCAAAACGCCGACACTTCCGTATACCCCATAATTCGGCATGAGAAGTTCGAACACTTTCGACAGTGCAGCACCCCGAACTTATAGCATTATATGCATCAGCTCCGAATCATGTCTTGGGTAAATAGTTGAGTTTGCCCGGATCCCATGTTTTGGTACCTTACGTTCCGCTATATCGACTAAGGTCGCACTGGGAGAACTACTGCTATTGTGCCCCGGTTCTTCCGGTCGAGCACCTCAGTAGAGAAAGCTAAAACTGACTGTCATGATGAGGCGAGAGCTGGTCGCTGCTCGAGAGGTCTCAAGTCCCTAAAGACTTTTTCCGCTTCGGGTGAGGAGCCGGCCTTGTCCGGCTTAGGCGTGTATAGCGCCCCAACTTCGGCTTTCCGGATATTAGGGGCTTCGCCAAAATTTAAAATTGTAGACTTCTATGGCTAAGTGAGAGCGATAAAGCATTATAGTCCGATTGCCTGGTTCGCTGCGCTGAGCACCTCCCTCGAAGGACCCATGAATGGGAAAAAGAGCGCCCAGATTTATCCCGAACACCCCAGCACTAGTTGCATGGGGGCTGAAGCCGACAACTAGCAACTCTCAGATTTTATAAACGGCCGCACAGAAGGTAATATTTTAAATTCGAAAGCGTTGCATAGCGTAAATGAACTAGTTTTCATAATACAGGATCACACGAGCAAGTTTATTCAAAAAATTACATCCTTCGCACACTCGTCCGCCACAAGACGGGCACCCTTCAGGACACCCTCATAATACATCTCAGGGTGGCGATGCTCCTTGCCCTGTGGCGGCCCCTCCTTCACCACTCGGCATCCATCTTGGCCCAGTGCACCTTCGCACGGGCAAAAGCCCTGCGGGCACCCTCGATGCAGACGGACCGCTTTATAACTTCTAGCCGTGGGAAGGCGTTCACAAGCCGCCTCACCAGGCCGAAGTAGCTTTTGGGAAGGGAATCGCCAGGCCACATCCGGACTATAAGGCCCCTCATGGCCTATTCGGTTGCCTTGTGGAGCTCGACCAGTTGCTTCAGCTGGTCGCTCACGGGCATCGGGTGTTTGGTCCCAGTATACTGAGACCAGAACAACTTCTCCGTCGGGCTTCCCTCCTCGGCCCGGTAGAATTCCGTGGCATCAGACACACTGCAAGGCAGATCTGCAAACGCTCCTGGAGAGCTCCGAACTCAGGTAAGTAAAAGGAAATTTTCTTTCACATGCTTGCTTTGCATAATGAATGCCTTACCCACCGCTATCTTCTTCACCGCCTCACTTTCCTGGAGGGCCTTTTGGGCTTCGGCCTTGGCATGCTTTGCACTTTCGAGGGCCTTGGCAAGCTCAAACTCTCGTGTCTTCGAGTCACGCTCCAATTACTCGTGCTTCTTCATGAGTTCTTGAAGCTCTTGCCGCACCTCGCCTGCTCGGGCCTCTTGCCTTTCTCGCTCGGTGCGCTCCTTGGCCGCTTTGTTTTCGGCCTCGGTGAGCAACTGCTTCAGGGTTACCACTTCGGTCGTGGACCCTGGTACATCCATGATGATCCTATTATCTTGCAGCCAAAACCTTTTTTATAGACAAGGTATTTCTTACCTTTGTTCTCCTCGAGCTGCTTTTTGGCATGGCCGAGTTCTTCCTCAGACCGCTCGAGGTTCAGCTTCAGTACGGCGATCTCCGCAGTATGTGCGGTAGCGGCCAGCAGTGAAGCCTGCATACGCATATAGACATATTTGGATTAGACTACTGCATTTGTTATTTGATCCTCTATTCGGCTTTTCTTCGCGAACGCCTAACAGAGCATCAGGGGCTACTGTCTATGCGGTAATATTTTTATATACTTCGACTACTTACCTCAAAGCCTGTTAGGAGGCTGGCACAAGCTTCGGTTAGTGTCATGGAATTAACACGTCAGATGTCCTCTTGAAAGGACTTAGTCTTGGAGCCATCACAACGGGTTAGCTTGAAGGGGTTAAATCGGACAAGGGACACGGGAGTTTATACTAGTTCGGCCCCTTCGATGAAGGTAAAAGCCTACGTCTAGTTCTGATGGAATTGATCGGGTTTCGATGACCAGGGAGCGAATACGCTTTGCCTGAGTCTCGAGTTGTTGTTTTTCTGCCCTGAACCGCCGCCGGGTCACCCCTTTATATATTCAGGAGGACCCCGGCCGGTCTATAGAGTCCCGAGGCTGGCTCATACAAGTGCCTGCCTCGGTCTCCTCTTTCCTATCTTACAACACAAGTTTATACAATCATGGCGGTTTACTATCATGGGCCCTGAATCGTCCGTGGGCTCTGGGCCTCTAAGCTTCATCCGTAAAGCGCCATCTTCTGGGTCTTCTTGGGTTTTAGTGTAGCTAAAGGTGAACCGGCCCCTCCTGGGCGGTTTACCCTTAGTAGTTGTATCCTCAACATTAGGCCCCGATTGATTTGAACATGTTCATGTCAATCTTCAATCCTTAGAAAAACTACCTGAATTTCTAACAATTCTCATAAACCGCCATATTGTCTTCTCCCTGTGAATTTTGGTGAACCGCCATGACGTCATCTTCTGTCACTGTAGTAAATCATTGTGATGTCATCCCTGTATAAAAAGATTTATGAAGATTCCCTTCTCTTTAATTAATTCCCGAAGATCGAGGCGACAACTGCATCCTCTTTTGCCGCTTTAGACTCCTCGATTTTTGCGCCTGCCATTTTATCCCTCTTCCTTTATAAATAAGACCGGGGATCCTTCCATTTTCCCCCTTTCCTCTTCGCCTCGTCTTCCTCCTCGCGACCCGAAGACCTCAAGCATCGCCGCCACCGCCGTCGTCGATCTTCAAATCTGCACCAACTAGGCCGCTGCATCACCCTGTTCATACCAGATCTCCTATGATACTCCGCCACTGCGTGGCCCTGGTAAATACTCCTTTACTTTACTTATTAGATCTACATTAGGGGTCCGAAGTTTCTTTGGTGTTCGTCAGTGTTCATCAGTGTTTATCTGCTTTTCCTTTAGCATCTTACTGAATCTAGCTAGGCCTGATAGTTTCTCTTTGTGGCTGGATCTGTAGCTTTACTTTGCCGTACTACAGCATCTTACTATTCCTGGATAGACCCTTATCTGAACCTTCTCTGTTCTTCTTAACACCATTGTAGGGCTCAAAAAAAATTCTTTATTTGAACGAGGTAGATCCAAAATTATATCACCATCTTGTGAAACTTGTTTCTGCAACACTTAGCAGATTTTTAGGTTGGGTTCTGCCTCCCAAGGGCGGTTTAACCTTTAGTAATTGATAATCCGTCATATGCCATTAGCCCTCACTTAAACCGCCATCTAGACTTGAATAGCAATGCACAATTCACTTTGTATGTACACTTTGATTAAATTGTCGGTTTAACATTGATAAACACACATGAACCCTCAATCGTAAACCGTCCATTTCCTTTTACAGACTTTGTAAGATGATGAAGCAATTTTCTGCTTGCAACTAGGTTCCATCTCGGATCACAGAAACACAAATCAATGGATATGTCACCACAGGCGCTTTAGCTCCAAAAAATGTCCTTCATTGGCGAGTTCCTGGCCTTGAGTGCCCTCCTAAGCCTCAAGATGGAGAAGTGATTGTGTTCATGCAACATTTATCTCGAGGTTTTAGTCCCCCCGGATCAAAAATTTTCCGGGATGTATTTGCCAGCTTCCAACTCCATCCTCAAGACATTGGACCAAATTATGTGTCCAACATATGCGATTTCCAAGTATTCTGCAAGGTTTACCTGCAAGAAGAACCAACTGTTGATCTCTTTCGACACCTCTTCCACTTAAACCGCCGGACCGAATTTTCTGACGGCCCCAATATTGAACTTGGTGGTTTGTCGATTCAAAAGAGGAAAGAAGTTGAATTTCCTCACGCCAAACTTCACAGCCATCCAAAAGACCGGAACCAAACTTGGTTCTATTGTCAGAACACTGCCCCTGCTGAAGAAAATCCTTTGCCGGGCTACCGTCCGCACCGGCTTAGCAATAGCCACCCTTTACCCCAAAGATTGACTGCCAAAGAACGACAAGCCTATGCACCTCAACTCGCCAAACTTCGGGATTTCCTTGCCAACGGTTTAACTGGAGTTGATCTCGTCCGCTGCTGGGTTTCATGGTGTATTCTACCTTTAAGCCGCCACCCCGGATTGATGTGTGAATATACCGGCAAGACCAATGACCCACAATGGTTTAATGAAATAGAACTGACTGATGATGAAATTACTGAGAGTGTAAAGAAAATGCTTGACGAACCGCTCGTCGTATGCACTCAAACTGGTCTGCACCCCTTTTATGCCTCCAACAAACCGCTGGCGGTAAAAACTTGAACCTTGTACTTTCCTAATCCTTCTCCGCTTTAACACTGCTATAACAACCCTTTGTGCAATCTCGCAGGTCAATAGCTCCTTCTGGAAAAGGAAACCTCAAGAAAAAACGGCCAAGGCTCCTCGTGTCAAGAGCAAGGTCACCAAGAGAGCTGTCAAGAAGAAAACTGCTGAGTCTTCTAAACCGCCAGAAGATGTCAATGACTCGGCCGAAGAGGTAAAATTTGACTCCCTTGGCTTCTATTTCATACACCTTATTGATAATGATTACTCCCAGGATGATGCGGAGGCCAGCCGTGCAGATCATGTTGAGGTAATTTGTCTTTCTTCTGACTTAGAACTTGTGCCGGTTCAAACATTTCGCCGTGCAGTTCAGAAAGTGAAATGCTCTCACCCTCTTGCTTACTTGGATCAAAAACTTTCTTTGAAGACACAGCAAACCGAAGGGCGTCGCACAACCCGGCACAGCGGTCAACAGGTCACTTCTTCCGGTTTACCTCATACACCAAACCGAAAACGTCGTCCAGAGGTTGCTTGTTCTCCTGAAAAACTTTATCCTTTGAAGGGTTTTAAAGATGCCCTCCCAATCCATCTGATTCAAATTACCAGGTGTCTTCTAATTCGTCCGGCGGTTCGTCAACTACTCAGCTGCCTCCGCTGAAAACCGTCCCTGGGTAAGTATGCAACCCTCCATTTTTCCTTCATAATTCGGTTAATCATGCTAATACTTGTTTTAATATTAGTGCCCAAGCTCGTCTGAGCAAGAAGCTAAGACCAGTGCCCCTACTGGCGAACTTGAACCGGAGGAGACTCCTGCAAATGCTGATGAAAATCTTGATATATCATGGATGATTCTGTCCCGCTGGAGCTAGCTACCAATGCTGATCCGCCGGAAGCTAATCCGGCTACACACGAGGGCAAATCAAGTCCACATGCTACACCTGCAAGTCCAGTTGTTGATCCACTGAACTCAACTGCTAATCCGCCAAACCCTGCTACCACTCTAAACCCAGCCAAAGATGATGACGTTGTTGTTACTGGCACTGCTTATACCGCCCCAGGCAATCCAGTTATCTTGGGAAAACATACCGCCAAGGACGGGTTTGTTTCTATGGGCAAAGGGAAGATGGAGGCTGACTTGTCAAAATATGCTAATCTTTCTGCCCAGGATCTTCATTCCGGATTCTTGAACCGGCTTTATGCAAGCCGAGATTATGAAGCCGATTTGGTAAATCTGATGAAGGAACGCTATGAGGTGAACATTTTCATCCGTATCTTGTAGCCCCCAAGGGCCGGTTTAGTTTGCAAAGACAAACCGGGACTTTTGATCTTCACATTGTTGACTTTTCCTTGCTTATATTCTTGAGCAAATATACATTAGCCCCCAAGTGCCAGGATTGAAACTTGTATTAATCCTCGGGACTTTGAACAAGCAGTAGTAAAGAAGCAATCCGCATTAGCCCCCAAGTGCCAAGTGTAGAACTAGTTGTATACTTGGGACTTTGATAAAATATTGATATGCTCCTATGATTGTGGCAGGCTGATATAAACCATCAACACACTCAAATTGCTAATCTTCAAGAAAGTATCGAATCCTATCAAGAAGAATCTTCCAAGGACAAACATGAGCTAAGAGCCGCTTTAACTTCCAGGGAACAACTTAAGGAAGGATTCAAGACTGAACGTGCCAATTGGGACACTAAGAAGGATACATTGCTGAAACGGGCTGAAGACGCCGAGTCAGCTCTTAAATCGGTGGCAGAAGAGCTTTCTGGATTGAAGCGTCAAGTTAATGCCATGACCTCTGCAGTATTTGGTAAGTACTCGTACCAAGGCATCTGAAATATCCATCTTGTAAGGTGCCGGTTTAAATATGAAATTCTTAAACCGTTGTAGGTAGCCGCATTGCTCATCTGGGCTCGGATGTATGGATGAAGCTGAAAGCAGCATATACTCTGATTGAACAACTATATGCCGGTGCCCAACGGGTTATCTGCGCAGCATCCTACGACAATCCGGCCCCAACACAGATCAAGGACACTCTAGCAAGGCTATCCATGGTGCCAACACAGATAGAAGAGGTGAAGCGATCCGCTGCCAGGGCTGGCGCTTTGTTGGCACTCACCCGAGCCAAAGCGTGGATAGCCGACCTAGATCCGGTTGACCTCGCCAAAGGCTTTCCAAGCACACAAGAAAACGGGGCAGAGTTTGATGACGAAGCCCTTAAAAATGTGACAAGGGAAATGCGTCCTCTGGCGAGTCAGCTGGCAAAAGATGCTAACTTGACTGTTCACCGGTCTTATTATGATGCCAACAACAAACGGATTAACGCTGTCATGCCGGAAGCGCAAAATCTTATTACGCCAATCCGTAAGCACACTTATGCCCCTGACGTTGATCCGTCGGAACTTATCAGTGAAGAGGCTGTCTTTCAGGCTTTAACCCGGATTGACTGGACCACCGCGAACTTCCAGCCATTAGGTGGGGAGGAGGAGGATGATCCGACGCCAAATGACCCATCAACTTCACATCAACATGGTAATGAAGCTTGATCCGGCAATCTGATTGATGCTCCATAAACTTTGTTCTGTTGGAAACAACACCATATTTTGGGCCTTAAAGCGCCTTGTAATAGGCTAGCGAAAATCCTTTGATCCATTGCCATCGTGCAATGGGATATACTTTGCCTTGATCCGCCATGATAATTTCAGTACTGGCTTATGTACTTTCACAATATTATGCAATCCCTGTGTCTGCATAAGAAAAAATCTGTGATATGAAACTATGTTGTTGGTTTACCAATTTTGATTTTAGTAAGGGTGAAAACCCAACTTCCACCATGCAATGCTGGTATATATTCTATAAAACCGGGTTGTGATGAACACCAGATGATTGCTGGAGACAAGGTGTCAGAGCCAGACCGGTTTGAAGGATGCCAGGTTACCTTTAATTGTATGCTTTAACAGAAAATCCGTAAGCCACACCGGGTTAAGAAACACCGGGTTAACATAAATATTATGAAAGAACAAAAACGTGGGAAAAAGAAAACAAAAAACCATGTAGTCAAGGCTTTTCAAGGGCTGCCAGGCCCAAATCGAGGCTTTTCATGGGCTGCCAGGCCACTGAGTTAAACCATTTTGACAAAGCCTTTTAAGATGGGCCTCCAACTAACCAATCATCGTTTTAACTTTGACAAGTTCAGGGTCTCAATGAGAGTAACTGTCAAACGTTCGACGGGTCGTGCCAGGATTACCTAGATAGGAGTGGCTTACTTGATGAAGGCAGGTTAACCCGGGGTTTTAGGTGAATAGACCAGGCTTCCAAGCCGTGGGTCGATACCCGACTACAAGGGTCCTTTCAAACTCTTTGGTATTTGACACAAAGAGCCCCCAAGTAACTTTGTGAGCTGTGCTCAATGGGTGCCTATGTTTGAGTCATGCTTTGAGCAACCAAACTCTCTTTGGCCCCTTGGGTGTGAAGCTCCCAAGCTAGGTGGTGGCATGATAGCCGGTTTAACAGGTAGTACTTCGCTTTATTAGCTGAAGCCCCCAAGTAAACAGATATTTGAAGAAAAACGGCTGAGACCCTGCTTAATAGCAAGGATGCCGGTTTATTATATTGGTTATAATATATACATTGTTGAAATATGTACATAAGAAAAGCTTGTGGCTTCAAGTGTAATAAGGCCGTAGGAGAGCTATGTTCCATGGCCGCCGGGTCTCCTCCTCAGAGCTGTGTGAGTCTTCTCGAACGTCAATGAGGTAGTATGACCCGTTGTGCAGATCTTTGCTGACCACAAAGGGCCCTTCCCAAGGTGGGGATAACTTGTGCATATTGGTCTCGTCTTGAATGAGCCGGAGCACCAAATCGCCTTCTTGAAAGGTTCTTGTCTTAACCCGGCGGCTGTGATAACGCCGCAGGTCTTGTTGATAAACCGCCGACCGAGCCAAAGCCATGTCCTGTTTCTCATCTAACAGGTCCAGCGCCTCTTGGCGTGCTTGCTCGTTGTCCGCTTCAACATAATTCGCAACCCGGGGCGAGTCATGACAAATGTCACTTAGGAGGACGGCCTCAGCCCCGTAAACCATGAAAAAAAGTGTATAACCCGTAGATCGGTTTGGGGTGGTATTTATACTCCATAACACAGATGGTAATTCTTCCACCCAAGAACCCGGCGTTCGCTTCAAAGGGACCATAAGCCGAGGCTTGATACCCTTCAGGATATCTTGATTCGCCCTCTCAGCTTGACCATTAGACTGGGGGTGAGCCACGGACGCTACATCAAGCTGGATGTGCTCTCGTTGGCAAAACCCCTCCATCTCACCTTTAGAAAGGTTCGTACCATTATCTGTGATGATGCTGTGTGGAAAACCAAAATGGAAAATAATCTTTTTGAGAAATTGAACCGCCGTGGCTGCATCACATTTACTGATGGGCTCCGCTTCAACCCATTTAGTGAACTTGTCAACCACCACCAACAGGTGGGTCTTCTTATCCTTGGAGCGCTTAAAGGGTCCAACCATATCAAGCCCCCAAGTAGCAAACGACCAAGTGATGGGAATGATGCGTAACTCTTGAGCCGGAACATGAGCTCGACGTGAAAACTTCTGACAAGCATCACACCGCTTTACCAGATCCTCCGCATCAGAATGAGCTGTCAACCAGTAGAACCCATGACGGAAAGCTTTAGCCACCAAGGATTTTGAACCGGCATGGTGACCGCAATCCCCTTCATGGATTTCATGTAGAATCTCTTGTCCTTCTTCAGGAGAAACACAGCGTTGGAATACGCCTGAAACGCTAGAACGGTGTAACTCGCCATTGTGAACAACCATAGACTTGGACCACTGGATTATCTGCCTGGCAAAAAGCTCATCATCTGGTAACTCGCCCCGGTTCAGATACACCAAATATGGAACCATCCAATCTGGAGTGGCATGTAAAGCGGCTACCAATTGGGCCTCCGGATCAGGAACAGCTAAATCCTCCTCTATGGGCAACTTTACAGACGGGTTATGCAAGATATCTAGAAAGGTATTGGGTGGTACCGGTTTACGCTGAGATCCCAGCCGGCTTAGAGAATCTGCTGCTTCATTCTTGCGCCGGTCAATGTGCTCCACCTGATAACCCTTGAAGTGACCTGCTACAATATCCACCTCGCGCCTATAAGCCGCCATGAGTGGGTCCTTAGAATCCCAAGTACCAGAAACCTGCTGAGCCACCATATCAGAATCTCCAAAACATCGAACCGGGCTTAAGTTCATTTCCATAGCCACGCGGAGACCATGGAGTAAGGCCTCGTACTCTGCTGCATTGTTAGTACAAGGAAACATTAAGCGGAGAACATAACAAATTTTATCACCTCGAGGGGAAGTAAGGACAACCCCATCCCCCGAGACTTCCAATTGCCTGGACCCATCAAAGTGAATGGTCCAGTATGTATTATCCGGTTTGTCCTTTGGTGCCTGTAACTCGGTCCAATAATTGATGAAGTCAACAGGCGCCTGAGATTTGATGGCCGTTCGAGGCATATACTTCAACCCATGTGGACCAAGCTCAATTGCCAACTTCGCAACCTGGCTAGTTGCTTCTCTGTTGTGATTATATCGCCCAAAGGAGCAGAACTAACCACTGTGATAGGGTGGCCTTGAAAGTATTGTTTGAGCTTCCTACTTGCCATAAAAACTCCATACACCAGCTTCTGCCAATGCGGATATCTTTGCTTTGATTCGATCAGTACCTCACTAATATAATAAACTGGCCGTTGAACCAGATATTCTTTTCCAGCCTCCTTACGCTCAACCACAATTGCCACACTGACCGCACGGGCATTGGCAGCCACGTACAATAATAGAGGCTCGTTATCAACCGGAGCAGCAAGGACGGGCGGTTCAGCCAGCTGCCGCTTCAAATCCTCAAATGCCGCATTGGCGGCGTTACTCCAGACGAAGTTATCCGTCTTCTTCAACATCTGATACAGGGGAATCGCCTTCTCTCCCAAACGGCTGATAAACCGGCTGAGGGCTGCAATCCGGCCCGCCAGACGCTGAACATCATTGATACATGCCGGTTTAGCCAAGGATGTGATTGCTTTGATTTTTTCCGGATTGGCCTCAATGCCTCTGTTGGACACAAGAAAACCCAAGAGCTTGCCTACCGAAACACCAAAAACGCATTTGTCTGGGTTGAGCGTCATTTTGTAAACCCGAAGATTGTCAAACGTCTCCTTGAGATCATCTATCAAGGTTTCCTGCTTCCTGGACTTTACCACAATATCATCCTTATAGGCATGAACATTATGCCCGATCTGCTTGTGAAGACAATTTTGCACACAACGCTGGTAGGTTGCTTGGGCACTCTTGAGCCCAAAGGGCATAGAAACATAGCAGAAGGCTCCAAAGGGAGTGATGAAGGATGTCTTCTCCTAGTCCTCAACTGCCATTTTAATCTGATGATAGCCTGAATAAGCATCCAGGAAACTCAGGCGCTCACAACCCGTCGTCGCATCAATGATCTGATCAATACGCGGGAGAGCAAAAGGATCTGCCGGGTAGTCCTTGTTCAGATCTGTGTAGTCCACACACATACACCAAGTGCCATTTTTCTTAAGAACGAGCACCGGATTAGCCAACCACTCGGGATGAAATACTTCGACGATAAACCCAGCCGCCAGTAGCCGGGCTACCTCTTCGCCAATGGCCTTGCGTCTTTCTTTGTTAAAACGGCGAAGGAACTGCTTGACCGGTTTAAACTTGGGATCAATATTGAGAGTGTGCTCAGCGAGTCCCCTCGGTACACCTGGCATGTTAGAAGGCTTCTATGCAAAAATGTCCCGGTTCTCACGGATGAACTCGATGAGCGCGCTTTCCTATTTCGGATCCAGATTGGCACTGATTCTAAGTTGTTTGGATGAATCACCAGGTACAAAGTCAACGAGTTTAGTCTCATTAGCCGGTTTGAACATCAGGGCCGGGTCATGCTCAGTTGTGGGCTTCTTCAGAGGGGTCATGTCTGCCGGATCAACATTGTCCTTATAAAACTTCAGCTCCTCTGTAGCACAAACCGATTCAGCATAGGCCGCTTCACCTTCCTCACAATCCAAAGCAATCTTTCAACTTCCATGTACTGTGATCGCCCCCTTATAACCCGGCATTTTGAGCTGTAAATAGACATAACAGGGTCTCGCCATGAATTTCGCGTAAGCCGGCCGTCCAAATAGTGCGTGATATGGACTCTGGATTTTCACCACCTCAAAGGTCAATGTTTCAGACCTGGAATCATGCTCATCTCCAAACACAACTTCCAAAGCAATCTTTCCAACAGGGTATGCCGATTTACCTGGTACTACACCATGAAAAACCGTGTTTGACGGTTTAAGATTCTTATCTGTCAACCCCATGCGACGGAAAGTCTCATAGTACAGGATGTTGATACTGCTCCCTCCGTCCATCAAAACTTTGGTAAACTTATAACCCCCCACCTGAGGTGCTACCACCAAAGCTAGTTGACCCGGATTGTCAACCCGGGGCGGGTGATCCTCTCTGCTCCACACAATGGGCTGCTCCGACCATCGTAGATAACGTGGCACGGCCGGTTCAACAGCATTAACTGCCCTCTTGTGAAGCTTCTGATCTTGCTTGCACAGGCTAGTAGTGAACACATGATATTGTCCGCTGTTCAACTGCTTGGGGTGACTTTGGTAACCTGACTGCTGCTGATTCCCTTGGTTATTCTGCTGGCTATTACCGTGGTTGTTCTGATGGCCCTAGTTATTCTGAAATCCAGAGCTTGAACCGCCGCCCCCATGGAAACTGGGACCTGAACCACCTGACGGACCCTGATCGTACCGGTAGAGATCAGAGTTTTTGAACTCCTTCATTATGTGACAATCCTTCCAAAGATGTGTGGAAGGGGCCTCCTTGGTTCCATGCTTTGAACAGGGCTGATTTAACAAACGCTCCAGATTCATCCCTCCACCGCGCTGGGGCGGTTTACCTTTATGACGCTGCATATTTGTGTTAGCCACAAAGTGTGAACTATCCTCTTTGCGCTTACCATTATTCCCATGGCCTCCTTGGTTGTGGTGCTGTCCTTTTGCACCGCCGTTCTTCTTTCCCTTCTCCGGTTTCTCCTCATCAGACTCGGGATCCTTGGTATTATCTGAATCGGCATATTTTACCAAGGCTGCCATAAGTGTTCCTATGTCATTGCAATGGCGCTTGAGCCGTCCCAACTTCATCTTGAGTGACTTAAACCGGCAATTACGCTCCAATGTTAAGATCGCTTGGCCAGCATTAATCCGGTTTGACGAATGCAAAACTTCTGAAACCCAGCGCACCCAATGAGTTGTCGACTCGTTCTTCCCTTGAACATAGGCATCCAGATCCACAATGGATATAGGCTGTTTGCAGGTGTCTTTGAAATTGGCTATAAATTGGGCCTTCAACTGACCCCATGACTCGATGGAGTTGGCTGGTAGGTTTTCAGCCAAGTATGGGCTGTCCCCTCCAACACCATCGTGCAATATTTTGCACACGCCGCTTCATCCACCTCCAGCATCTCCATCGCCAACTCATAGCTCTCGATCCATGCCTCAGGGGGCTGATCAGCAGTGTAATTTGGTACCTTCCGCGGACCTTTGAAATCCTTAGGCAGTCATACGTTACGGAGAGCCGGAATAAGACACGGCACCCCCAGGAGCTGAAAGCAACCCCAGTGCCTCGGTCTACCGACGCCGTTGGCTGAATTGGGGCGGTTTGATAGTGACCCGCATGTGGTGCTGCCCAAGCGGCCTCCCTTCAAGCTCTACCATTATCCACCACATCTTGAGCATTTATCTCACCGTGCGCCGCATTACGGCGCCGGGCACTGCTAGACACTTCCGGTTCATCCATGTGCCTGCTGTAGCTTTTGCTTGGACGGGGGGTCGAATGAATTCTATCCCGGCTATAGGAATAAGCCTGCTGCTGCACCATGGCGGTTTGAAGAAGATCCCTAGCCCGCCGTGTCTCAATCGCTGCCAGTGAATCGCCGTCCATCAGAATAGCCGCCAGGCGAGACGCTGCAGCAATCATATTATCCAAAGGGCTCAAAAAGTGACCTGGCGGTGTTGGCACATATGGCGGCGGGTTGTCCGTCCGTCGAGGTGGTTCTGTCACGCGTGGCTGATCCGGAGCCGCTCTAGGCGCATCGGTCCGGTTTATGGCTGCCGGATTACTTGTCCCAGCCCCTGGCGTATTAAAGAGGTTCAAACCTTCAAAGACCGGCGGCATACGCGATCGGTACTTCCGCCGCATTACCTCATTTGATGCATTCTGATCCAACATGAGCCGGTAATTCTGTGCCTGTATCAGCTGTGACTAGGCATCCAAAGTGGCCCGTTCTTCAGCCATCCTAGCATCCTCAGCTGCCAGGTCCTCCTTAGCCTGTGCTATCTGGTCTTTCAGCTTCGCAACGTCCGCATTATGCTGGTCCTGCGTCTCCGGGGTAACTACCGCGGTTAATAAGGTCGCCCAGGCGTCCATTAAATCGGAGAGAACTTGAGCCGGCCGGCGCACCGGGCCTCCTGCCGCAGCCGCTGTCAAAGACTGCAAAGTGGGCTGTGTTCCGGCCATGTAAACAGCAACCCAACTTGGCGGTTCAAGGAGATCCGGAATATTGCCGCCGTTGGAATATCCTTTGAACCCATCATCATGAATTTGGTATAAGGACTCGGTTTCACCGGTGGATGACTCGCTGTCGGAGTAAACAGTCGTCTCGCCTTCAGACACCGATTCTGATCCGGTCCCATGGACACATCCTACAAACGCACGCTTCCTGGCAGGCTTAACCCGGGCAGGGCTCGCGCGCTGAGCTGTTTCAACGAGGTCGGCGCAGATGTCCAGCTCAGGGCCCGGTTCACCGATCTTGCCGATGAAGACATGAATTCCTCCAAAGGGGACCCGGTATCCGTACTCAATTGAGCCGGTCTCAGGGCCCCACCCTTCGTCGTCGATGTAGAGCTTGCCGCAACGACTCTTGGTCATCCGGCCAACCGCGTACCCTTTGAGTCCTTCAAAGCTGCCCTTCAGGAACTCGAAACCATCGTGCGATAGCCCCAGGGTGGGCGCCAACTGTCATGGAATTAACATGTCAGATGTCCTCTTGAAAGGACTTAGTCATGGAGCCATCACTACGGGTTAGCTTGAAGGGGTTAAATCAGACAAGGGACACGGGAGTTTATACTAGTTCGGCCCCTTCGATGAAGGTAAAAGCCTACGTCTAGTTGTGATGGAATTGATCGGGTTTCGATGACCAGGGAGCGAATACGCTTTGCCTGAGTCTCGAGTTGTTGTTTTTCTGCCCTGAACCGCCGCCGGGTCACCCCTTTATATATTCAGGAGGACCTCGGCCGGTCTATAGAGTCCCGAGGCTGGCTCATACAAGTGTCCGCCTCGGTCTCCTCTTTCCTATCTTACAACACAAGTTTATACAATCATGGCAGTTTACTATCATGGGCCCTAAATTGCCCGTGGGCTCTGGGCCTCTAAGCTTCATCCGTAAAGCGCCATCTTCTGGGTCTTCTTGGGTTTCAGTGTAGCTAAAGGTGAACCGGCCCCTCCTGGGCGGTTTACCCTTAGTAGTTGTATCCTCAACAGTTAGTCCACTTTTGGCAGACCGAACCTTCTTGATCACCGCACTCATAATAGTGTGGTGCCCTTCATTGATGGAAGTGCCTCGAAGCATTTCCAGAAAATTTTCCGGTGCCTCTAGATGGACAGAGGCCACCGGCGCGGGCGGCTTGTCTCCCATAAAAGGGAGTTGCCTGCCGGAATCTGGAAGCACTGAAGGCTCCGGCGCGGTGTCCGGCCGACGGCCGGACTTGGAGCCTGTGGGAATCTTGCTCCCTTTGCGCCCAGGGCCCGGAAGGTCGCCTCAAGGCGCCTCTAGGACCACCTCCCCTCGGCTCGGTTCTCTCGCGGACAACACTTCGGGGGTAGAAGCGGTCGGAAGTGAATCGCTCTTCATATCCGACGAGCCCAAAGAATCACCCGACGAAGATACGTCGATTCGGGCTCTGGGCTGACTGCATAATCGTGTTCGGCATGAGGAGAAGCATTTCGATAAAGCAGACCAATAATCATTATGATATCCGGATACTTACGACTTCGCCAGGGGCTTGTCCCTAAGCAGCCACTCGTCGCCGCGGTCAGCGGCCGTCGTGGAGCAGTCCGGAAGGAGAGTTCTCCCCTTCTTAGACCCTTCGGCGCCCCTGGTTGGGGCGGCCTTCCTTTTCTTGTCTCCCCCGACTGCAGGGGGAGAACCTTCATCTTCCTCCTCCTCGCTTTCATGAGAGGAGTGCGTCTTGGAGTCATCGGGTGATAAGTCCGATACCACCTGACGCCGGGAACTCTTTCGGGTCCCCTTGGCCTTCTTCTTCGGCACCTCATAAGGTGCAGGAGTCAACATCTCCGTCAGGAGAGCATCCGCGGGATCTTTAGGCAAAGGAGCTGGGCAGTCGATCTACTCTGCCATCTCCACCCAGTCCTGTTAAAAGCAGGGGAAGCTGAGATCCTGCACATGATTAAACTGGGGAGAATAAATACCCTATAAGGGATAAAGAACTTACCGGTTTCGCGAGGCTCTTCGTGCTAAGTCCACGGTCCTCGGTTAGGGAAGGGGGGACCTCGGCGCCCTTGAACAGCACCTTCCATACATCCTTGTGTGTCTTATCGAAAAGCTCATGCAAAGTCTGGTGCCGGGCCGGGTCGAACTCCCATAGATTGAACGCCCGTTGTTGACACGGGAGGATCCGGCGGAAGAGCATGACCTGGACCACGTTGACAAGATTGATTTTCCTGTTCATCATATTCTTGATGCAGGTCTGGAGTCCGGTCAGCTCTACCGGATTACCCCAGGGTAGGCCCTTCTCTTTCCAGGAGGTGAGCCGTGTAGGGATTCTGGATCGAAACTCGAGGGGCGCCACCCATTTGGGGTCGCACCGGCTCGGTGATGTAGAACCACCCCGATTGCCACCCCTTTATGGTCTCCACATAGGAGCCCTCGAGTCATGTGACATTGGGCATTTTGCCCACTATGGCGCCTCCGCATTCCGCTTGCTGGCCGCCTACAACCTTCGGCTTGACATTGAAGGTCTTTAGCCAGAGGCCGAAGTGGGGCCGGATGCGGAGGAAGGCCTCGCACACGACGATAAACGTTGAGATGTTGAGGATAAAGTTTGGGGCCAGATCATGAAAGTCCAGCCCGTAGTAGAACATGAGGCCGCGGACGAGCCGGTGGAGGGGAAATCCCAGTCAACGGACGAAGTGGGTAAGGAAAACTACCCTCTCATGGGGCTCTGGAGTAGGGACGATCTGCCCCGCATTGGGCAGCCGGTGCGCGATGTCCGCGTCCAAGTATCCGGCTCCCCGCAGCTTCTTGATGTTCTCCTCCATAACGGAGGATTTCATCCACTTTCCTCCCGCTCCGGACATGATTGGGGCAGTGTGAGGAGAAAGGTCTGAACTTGGGCGTTGGAGCTCGAGTGCGCGAGAATGGATAGGCAAGGAGGAAGAAGGCGTGGGTGAAAAAAGGCGAACACTTATCCCTTTATAAAGGCGGACGAAACTATACGCCCCCACTAGCCTGGTTAACTCGCTTATTTCCCAAGCGCCACAATTGATGGCGCGGTTGGGTTACCCACGCCCGTATTGATGAGAATCCCGTGATAAGGCGACACGATCTCTGGTTCGACAAGACGTGCCAAGGAAACCGCCTCGCAATATGCACCAAGGCTAGTTGAGAAAAACGGTTCGATAATAACCGGGCCATGGTATGATGTCATGATATCAAATGTGCCAGGAAGTCGGATTTGTGGAAATATTATTCTCTCTACGGTGGTATGTGGAACTTGTTTTGCAGATTCGGACACTATCCTTGTGTTCAAAATCTTCTATGGAGTATTCGGAGGAGGAACCTGCCTTGCAATGCTGAAGACAATCTGCGCGTCGGACTCATCGTCATTGAAGCCTAGTTCACGGTATACTGAGGGAGTCCTGGATTAGGGGGTATCCAGACAGCCAGACTATATCCTTTGGCCGGACTGTTGGACTATGAAGATACAAAGATTGAAGACTTTGTCTCGTGTCCGGATGGGACTCTCCTTGGCGTGGAAGGCAAGCTTGGCGATACGGATATGTAGATCTTCTCCCATTGTAACCGACTTTGTGTAACCCTAGCCCCCTCCGATGTCTATATAAACTGGAGGGTTTAGTCCGTAGGACAACAACAATCATACCATAGGCTAACTTCTAGGGTTTAGCCTCTACGATCTCATGGTAGATCAACTCTTGTACTACTCATATCATCAAGATCAATTAAACAGGAAGTAGGGTATAACCTCCATAGAGAGGGCTCGAACCTAGGTAAACATCGAGTCCCCTGCCTCCTGTTACCATCCGCCTTAGACGCATAATTCGGGACCCCCTACCCGAGATCCGCCGGTTTTGACACCGACAACAACACTTTCTCAAAACAATCATGCTATGATATAACAAGATGGTATCTCGCTAGCCCTTTCTGAGACTGCAAAACATAAATGCAGAGCACCTTTAAAGATCAAGGACCGACTAGACATTGTAATTCATGATATAAGAGATCCAGTCATAGTCATACCCAATATAAATTAATAGTGATGGATGCAAATGACAGCAGCGCTCTCCAGCTAGTGCTTTTTAATAAGAGGGTGATGACTCCACATGAAAGTAAATAGATAGGCCCATCGCAGAGGGAAGCCGGGATTTGTAGAGGTGCCAGAGCTCGGTTTTACAGCAGATATAAATAATATTTTGAGCGGCATACTTTCATTGTCAACATAACAACCAAGAGATGGTGATATCTTCCATGCTACACACATTATAGGTGGTTCCCAAACAGAATGGTAAAGTTTATACTCCCCCTCCACAAACAAGCATCAATCCATGGCCATCTCGAAACAACGAGTGCCTCCAACTAGCAACAGCCCCGGGGGAGTTTTGTTTGCAATTATTTTGATTTAGTTTGCATAAAGCATGGGACTGGGCATCCCGGTGACCAGCCATTTTCTTGTGAGTGAGGAGCAGAGTCCACTCCTCTTGAGAATAACCCGCCTAGTATGGAAGATACGGACAACCCTAGTTGATACATGAGCTATTCGAGCATACAAAACAGAATTTCATTTGAAGGTTTAGAGTTTGGCACATACAAATTTACTTGGAACGGTAGGTAGATACCGCATATAGGAAGGTATAGTGGACTCATATGAAATAACTTTGGGTTTTAAGGGATTGGATGCACAAGCAGTATTCCCGCTTAGTACAAGTGAAGGCTAGCAAAAGACTCGGAAGCGACCAACTAGAGAGCGAAAACAGTCATGAACATGCATTAAAATTAATAGACATTGAGTACAAGAATGAGTAGGATATAATCCACCATGAACATAAATATTGTGAAGGCTATGTTGATTTGTTTCAACTACATGCATGAAAATGTGCCAAGTGGAGTCACTTAAATCATCCAAAGGAGGATACCACCCCACTATACCACATCACAACCATTTTAATAGCATGTTGGCACGCAAGGTAAACCATTATAACTCATAGCTAATCAAGCATGGCATAAGCTACTACAATCTCTAATTGTCATTGCAAACATGTTTATTCCAAGATGATCTTAGCGGGAGGAAAATACTTAGAGATAAAAGCATCTTTGCACTTATTCCAAGAATCAATACTATTTTTAGGCAAAGACGAAAACCAAGCTTTAGCACGATCTCTAAGCGAAAAAGGAAATAGCTTCAATTTAACAATATCATTATCCACATCTTTCTTCTATTGCGTAATCAACGAAGCTATTTAGACGAGTAGCGGCATCTTCACTAGGAAGGCCGGCGAATTGATCTTTCATGACAAGGTTCAACAAAGCAGTATTGATTTCACAAGATTCAGTATCGGTAAGAGGAGCAATCGGAGTGCTAAGGAAATCATTGTTGTTGGTATTGGTAAAGTCACATAATTTGGTATTATCTTGAGCCATCATGACAAGCAAGCAATCCAACACACGAGCAAACAAGAAGCGAGCAAAAAAAGAGGCGAACGGAGAAAGGAGAGGGCGAATAAAACGGCAAGGGTGAAGTGGGGGAGAGGAAAACGAGAGGCAAATGGCAAATAATGTAATGCGGGAGATAAGGGTTTGTGATGGGTACTTGGTATGTTGACTTTTGCGTAGACTCCCCGGCAACAGCGCCAGAAATGGCTCGTTGTCGGGAGTCCAAATCTTGACTTGACTTTGCGTAAGCCTCCCCGGCAACGGCGCCAGAAATCCTTCTTGCTACCTCTTGAGCACTGCGTTGGTTTTCCCTTGAAGAGGAAAGGGTCATGCAGCAAAGTAGCGTAAGTATTTCCCTCAGTTTTTGAGAACCAAGGTATCAATCCAGTAGGAGGCCACACACGAGTCCCTCGCACCTACACAAACAAATAAATCCCCGCAACCAACGTGATAAGGGGTTGTCAATCCGTTCACGGTCACTTACAAGAGTGAGATCTGATAGATATGATAGGATAATATTTTTGGTATTTTTATGATAAAGATGCAAAGTAAAATAGAAGACAACGGAAGTAGCTTGTTGATGGAAGATTAATACGATGGAAAATAGACCCGGGGGCCATAGGTTTCACTAGTGGCTTCTCTCCAGAGCATAAGTATTTACGGTGGGTGAACAAATTACTGTTGAGCAATTGACAGAACTGAGCATAGTTATGAGAATATCTAGGTATGATCATGTATATAGGCATCACGTCCGAGACAAGTAGACCGACTCCTGCCTGCATCTACTACTATTCACTACAAAAAAATACACTTCCGTGATGATACGTGTTTGTCCCAGTAGGTCGTGTTTTTTGTCATGCATGTACATCCATGATAAATTTATGACAGAATCAAGATAGTCATACCTGTGCTGTCGTAGAAGTGTTCCATGACATTACCAAAATTATCATCACGGAAGTTTCCACTTCCATGACGATAAATTGCGCGTCACAGAAGTGCTTTCGTCAAGGGTGACCAACACATGGCATCCACCGTAACGGAACACCGTTAAGCTATCGGGTCGGGTTTTGGATCCGATAACCCGTTAACAGCCCCGACCAATGGGGATTTTCCACGTGTAAAATCATCATTGGCTAGAGGAAACACGTGTCGGCTCATCGTTGGGACAGATGTCATCCACTCATTGGACAGGAGGCACCTATGATAGGTCGACACATGGCACGGCCCAACAATGGCCCATTCCGGTGAAAAAGGCCGGCCTAGTAAAAATTAGCAGGCCGGCCCATATAAGGCCTACTTGTGTCAGGTCCATTTAAGCCCACGGCCCATACGAGATGTGCCAATTCGGCCCGTTAAAGATTTGACACCATTACAGCCCATCGTTAGTTCGAGCCCGTTAACAGCCGGCTATATACTTGGGCTCAATATCGGCCCAATGAGATTTCGGCCTGTTAGCGGCCCATTTAATGGATGGGCCAATTTTCAGGATGTACATCTTTCGGCCTTTTAGCGACCCATTTAAATGTTGGGCTAATTTCCGGCCCGGTGTGTCTTTCAACCTATTGACGGCCCATAAATCTGATGGGCCATTTGTAGTCAGACCTGAGTTTCGGCCTTTTAGCGGCCCATTTAAGTGTTGGGCCAATTTCTGGCCCGGTGTCACTTTCAGCCTATTGACGGCCCATAAATCACTTGGGCCAATTGTAGTCGGACCTGACTTTTTGCCTTTTAGCAACCCATTTAAGTGTTGCGCCAATTCCCGGCCCTGTGTGCCTTTCGGCCTGTTAACGGACCATAAATGAGTTGGGCCATTTGTAGTTGGACCTTAGTTTTGGCCTCTTAACGGCCCATGCCCTTCATCGTCCAATACCAGCCCAGTTTCTCTTTCGGCCTGCTAAAGGCCCACAACACAGTTGGGCCGTTTACAATACGACCTGACTTTCAGCCTCTTAGCGGCCCATGCTCTTCACGGTCCAATACAAGCCCGCTGTCTCTTTCGGCCTGCTAAAGGCCTACAGTATAGTTGGGCCATATGTAGCCCAAACTTAGTAACGGCCTCTTAACGGCCCATGAAATAAATTGGGGCCACCTGTTGCCCGCTTCGATGTCGGCCTGTTAACGACCCGGGAGGTAAGAGGGCCGACCATTAACTTTCGGTCTAGTAACGACCCATTAACTTAATGGGCCCACTAAAGATTGTTCATGTCTTTAGGCCAAATTAGATAATTTGAGCCCATTACGACGAGCAAAGGTACAACATACAGGGAATAACGTTGCACATCTAGAATATATTACAGGAAATTACATCCACTGGGCAATCAAAGATTGATGCCAGTGCAAATAAATGAGCAGAACCTAACCATCTACAACGTCACAATCTGCAACCTCAGCATAGATGACGCCCATAAGCATGTGGGCAAGTTCCTGCTGCTTTGCCACACTGTCTCTAAAAACATTGATCAGTTGTTGTGTCGCACGACTCTGCACCTCTGATTCATCCACCATTTCCATCATTGCTTCAGCCATTAATTGGTTCACAAACATACATTTATTCCGTTGCATTCGAGACAGAGGATCAGGGTCGGCCCTGTGTTTCCGGAGGCCCTAGGCGAACTCGACGACATGGGCCCCTATGTCCTAAGACCATATATATGTATGCGTGTGCGTGATACATAAACATATATATAACTTATTAAGAGTAACTTCCAACAACATCTCTTTAGTTTCAAGTTTGACTATAATAATTCAACTGACTCCATCGACAACAGTAACACTAAAAAGATGGCAAAATTAAACTAACATCATGATTACCTCAAATCAGAACAAAAATTTATTTGCTCCCCTGTACTTGCACCATCTTCATTAACCTCAACATCTGAATTTTCATGCTCGGGATTAGTTTCTTGCCCTTGTTCTTCACTGACATCAACATTGCTAGAAGATGTAAAGTACGTATTTAAAGAACCATTCAGTGGTTGAATTTTCAGATCACTTTCTTTCCTTCTTCTCCTTTTTTTAGCACCCGACAATTGCTTATTAGGAAACATGGAGGCTAATGTCCTAAAATCATGAAGAAAAGAGGATACAAAGAATTAGGAACTTATACATCGGCTGATTGGAACCCTAGACATGTACATGGAATGACAAAAAATTGAAAGATCAAATTAGGAAATTATACATTAAAATTTTAAAATTTCGTGCATACTGAAATTCGAGGATGGATCATGGATGGATAGTTGAATACGTACATACTAAGTAAAGAATAAAATAAACTACTGAAATTGTCAAATTAGGGTTTGGGGTAATGGATCAGGAAGATGGATGGAAAACGTTCGAACGTACTCATTACTGTGGTGCCCTCACAGCCGGCGACGGGATCACGGGAGAGCCTCGTTGCAGACTTGCAGTTGGCCAAGTAGCGGTCTAGCGGACAGCAGACTTGCCGGAATCCGTATGTATATGTATTGCCGCGGTGACGCCTTGCCGGACGCCAGATGGCTAGGCTGCCGGACTGCGGTGCGGGTGTGGCACGCGCAGCGGCAACAACCAGCGGCGGCCTAGGCGACTCAAGCAAGGTGCAAGGGCGAGGCGCCGAGGTGCCGAGCGAGCAGGCCGACGAGAGGAAGGAAAATGCCTGGAATCTGGCGTGAGTCACGCATGTGACGCTTCGTAATCGATCGCTAGCTATCTGATGGGCCTGGCCTATCTCATTTCTTTTATTTTGTATTTTTTTACCTATTTTTTAATGGGCTATAGTATATGTATATACTACATCATGGGCCCCTTCCCAGCCTGGGCCCTAGGCCGTCGCCCCGTCGCCCATACGCCAGGGCCGGCCCTACAGAGGATACTGAACAGATTCAGATGACGATTTCGACAGGCTTGTATTATTGATAGTGGAGAGTGTCTTGACCACTACATCATAACATAAATTAGGACGAGAACCAAACAGATTAATCATGAGTTATTGCCATATTACCTGGCCTAGATTTACTGGAAAGAAACAATGGGGTTGCCTTGCTGTTTTCAGAGTTTGTCTTCTTATCTTCAGCAGCCTGCACAAAATTAACACACTAGCATTGCTATCATTGGCCAAGTCAGATAATAGGAAAGCAACATTGACACAACGAACGTTTGGGCAACTAGCCTACACCAAATTAACACAATATGGCACAGCTATCATCAGCCAGGTAAGGTAATACGAAAGCAACATTGACACAATGAATGAATGGGCAACCAGAGAAGCACTACAATTCAGTAATGTGCGTGATATGAGATAGCACATTCATGCAGCTTAGTACACAAAACTACCAGGTAGTTTTCCTTACAAAAATCAACATTGGCGCCTTTAACATTTTGCTACAACTAATTTTAGATCAGATAAAGGTTAGATTCACGCCGATTAACAAAATACATGCTGATGTAAAACTATAGTGATATACAATAGGTACTTACATCAGCACTGGAGCACGGAGAATTCCCGCAAGATATTTTCCTCGAATACGATCCCAATGGAGGAAGTCCTGTATCATTTAACCTTATTTTCTAAAAGAGAGACGGGTAAGAAACATGTAGAAAATATGATCAGAATGCTATAAAATTTCATGATGCAAGGATACGCACACACTTCTTAGAATGGAGTTGACATTCTTTTGCTGGACTAGAGCGGACTAGTTCTTTGGCCACTGGAATCTGCTTATTACCAGTGGGAGTTAGGTTTCTCTGTGCTGGAGCAGTATCTATGAAAAATGGAGTTGGTTTATTATCTCCTGGCGTTTGGATCTTTTGCAAAGACCTGGTTTGTAACCCTTCAGATTCTAACATAGCCGTCTTCCCCTTGCATGCCTTATATAGAAGAATGGTGATTCAGTTATAAAACATGCTACAGCAGAGATGGAATAGTTACTAAAAAATAGAAAGGCATGACATATTGACATGTATTCACTCCATCCAGAAATAAATGGATGGGTCTAGGCGTATTTCAGTTCTAGATACATCCAGTTTTATCCATTTCTGTGACATTTAATCCGGACGGAGGGAGTATGATGAAAGAGCTAGGGATACGACAGGACAACACAGTAAAAAACCACTGAAAACCCCACTGCAGAACCAAAGTATTCAAACCCACTGATATGAGATAGTACACTCATGCAGCTCAGGATGCAAAACTACCAAGCAGTTTTCCTTGCAAAAATCAACATTGTGGCCTTTAACCATACATTTTGCTACAACTAAATTTAAATCAGATAAAGGTTGGATTCACGCCGATTAACAAAATACATGGTGATGTAAAAATATAGTGATATACAACAGGTACTTACATCTACATTGGAACACAGAGAATTCCTGCAAGAATCTTTCTTCATAAACTATACCATTGCAGAAAATCTTCTATCTGTTAAGCTTATTTTCTAAATGAGAGATGGGTAAGAAACATGTAGAAAATATGATCAGCATGCTATAAAAATTTCATGATGCAAGGATACGCACACGCTTCTTAGAATTGAGTTGACATATTTTTGCTGGACTGGAGCGGATTAGTTCTTTGGCCACTGGAATCTGCTTATTCCCAGTGGGAGTTGGGTTTCTCTGTGCTGGAGCAGTATCTATGAAAACTGGAGTTGGTTTATTATCTCCTGGCGTTTGGATCTTTTGCAAAGACCTGGTTTGTAACCCTTTAGATTCTAACATAGCCGTCTTCCCCTTGCATGCCTTATATAGAAGAATGGTGATTCAGTTATAAAACATGCTACAGCAGAGATGGAATAGTTACTGAAGAATAGAAAGGCATGACATATTGACATGTATTCACTCCATCCGGAAATAAATGGATGGGTCTAGGCGTATTTCAGTTCTAGATACATCCAGTTTTATCCATTTCTGCGACATTTAATCCGGATGGAGGGAGTATGATGAAAGAGCTAGGGATACGACAGGACAACACAGTAAAAAACCACTGAAAACCCCACTGTAGAACCAAAGTATTCAAACCCACTGATATGAGATAGTACACTAATGCAACTCAGGATGCAAAACTACCAAGCAGTTTTCCTTGCAAAAATCAACATTGTGGCCTTTAATCATACATTTTGCTACAACTAAATTTAAATCAGATAAAGGTTGGATTCACGCCGATTAACAAAATACATGGTGATGTAAAAATATAGTGATATACAACAGGTACTTACATCTACATTGGAACACAGAGAATTCTGCAAGAATCTTTCTTCATAAACTATACCATTGCAGAAAATCTTCTATCTGTTAAGCTTATTTTCTAAATGAGAGATGGGTAAGAAACATGTAGAAAATATGATCAGCATGCTATAAAAATTTCATGATGCAAGGATACGCACACGCTTCTTAGAATGGAGTTGACATATTTTTGCTGGACTGGAGCGGATTAGTTCTTTGGCCACTGGAATCTGCTTATTATCAGTAGGAGTTGGGTTTCTCTGTGCTGGAGCAGTATCTATAAAAACTGGAGTTGGTTTATTATCTCCTGGCGTTTGGATCTTTTGCAAAGGCCTTGTTTGTAACCCTTCAGATTCTAACATAGTCGTCTTCCCCTTGCATGCCTTGTATAGAAGAATGGTGCTTTAATTATAAAACATGCGGCAGCAAAGAGATGGAATAGGTACTGAACAATAGAAAGGCATGACATATTGACATGTATTCCCTCCATCCGGGAAAAAAGGATGGGTCTAGGCGTATTTAAGCTCTAGATACATCCTTTTTATCCATTTCGGCAACATGTAATCCGGACGGAGGGAGTATGGTGTAAGAGCTAGGGATACGACAGGACAACACAGCAAAAAAACACTAGTTGAATGTAAAACTGTATGCTAGCTAGCGGAATACGTACAGAAATAACTAAGGCAACATACATGTGTATGATTGGGAAAATAAGATGGCATTGCAACAGAGCACTAGAACAACACTTCAATGTAAAAAAACATGGTATGGTGGACAGATGAAGTACATACTGATGAATAACAATGCATAAGATATTCAGAAGTATGATGTCCAAATTAAGCAGATGGCATTGCGATAGAGTAGAATTACAGTGCTTGAATTTGAAAACATGTTATCATGAATGGAATAGGTACTAAAAAATAGGAAGGCATGACATATTTACATGCATGATCAGCATGCTAAGCACCTGGCATTGCAACAGAGTAGATACACTCCAGGACATTATATGCATGTTGTGCCCATATCACAGGCCAAGTTAGAGCAAGGACCTTGTGGGGTGAAGAGGATTCATCATCTTTCTGCAAGTCTTCTAAAGAACTGCCTTTACATGTTCCATCATATTGGGTATCATTGACATCAAGTTTATTGGCCTTTACATTGCTCTGTGAGGTTCTTGTGGATACTTCAGTGTGTGCAATTATATCTGACATGCATGGAATATAACTAGTAGTTAGATTTATGTAATGAGTGCATGTAGGAGACGACATAAATAGTAGGACTGGGGTTAACTAGCAGCAACAGGTCTCATAAACTAAAGGGAGAACACAGATGAAAGCTACAGAATATGTATCGTTTGTACTCGAGATTAACTAGATGGCACACAAAAGTATTAAAGAACAACATAGGAAATACTAGAAGTGGTATAATACTATAATCACCAGCCTGTGGGATAGCATTGGCTGATGGATGATAACTATGGAATAGTGTTACCTAAAGAACAAGTATCTTAGCTAAACTATGGAACAACGTTAACTCCTGAACAAGACCCGTAAGAGATCAGCATGAATATACAGTGAAATGTGATGATCTATTTTCCATGCTTAGATGAATAACAAAGCCATAAATGTTGCACACAAGTAAGATGAGGGTACAACCTATCTGGCTGCCATCCATAGGAGTGAGCATCATGTGCTGACTTGTCGATGGCCCTGCAGTTGTTGTTGTTGTGCATGTCGGGCACGCGCATTCGATGCAGGGAACTGTTGAGTGGGGACTATAGCTCCCTTCTGGTGTGTATGCTTCCCTTGTTGGAGTAGCTGCGGTGAGTCGGAAGACGGTGTGTCTGAAGATGCAGATAACGCATAATGTTAAGAATGACATATCTCTTTGATCTGAAGAAATACACTAAGAGATCAACAGCAAGGTACGAGAGTGGTCACACGTCTGTTGACTAAAGACTAAATTGGGGTCACATGATTTTATTTTATTTTGGTACTGTCTGATCTACGCCGGATGGCTGGCCATCTTGTGCCTCTCGGCTGACACTGTTTGGAATCTTCCCCGAAGAGCCAACGACCAATGGCAGAGTAGCCTGCCTCCGCCGTCCGTAGCCCCGGCCAAAACCCCGCTCCTCGCCCCACCGCACTGCCGTGGTTGCACCGCCCCCGGGCCAATCCACAAAGACTCCCCGTCATCCAGATCCGGCGGCGGCAGTACCTTCAACCCATGAAACTCTAAAAGATAGCCATCTAAGTGATGCTTCCACGGCAAACTTGCAGCCCTGCACCCTTACGTTAGACACCAGCCAACCAGTAGCCTAGGAGCTCCGCCGCCTCGAGGGGTGCGGCTTCCCAATGCAAATTGATTGGCCCAGAATAAAAATTCGGACAACTGACGCCTAAATAAAGTAATTTGAGATGAGGGTGCAACCTATCTGGCGGCATGGTGAAGTAGGAAGGTCCAGCTGCCGAGTCGGTGAGGCCGGCGCGGTTACGGTGGCGACCGGCGGCAGGGAAAGAGCGATGCCGCGACGGTCGACGGCTACGCCGAAGCAGCGCTAGGACTCTGGTCGGATCCGAAGTTATAGCCGCTCCGGCGCCGTGAACAATGGAGGGGGTGAATTGGCTCCGGTATGGTTCACGCGGCCATCGTCGAGGCAGCACCAGCAGCACGGAGTAAGAGGCACACGGCCCAGTGCACGACGGCAAATGGACAGCGTCTCCGGCATTAGGGAGGAGGGCGGCTGTGAAATTGGTGCGGTGGGGGTGCCATGGAGGTGGGTCTGAGGTTTCGCGGCTCGGGAGAAGGGAGCTTCCCGGGGAGAAGGTGATTTGGCGCCCACGAGGTATGAATGGGGGCAGGTGGGGGGAATTGGGAGGGGAGTGGAACCATGTCTTACGGACGCATTTGTCTGAAATGTGAGTGGGAGTTACAGTTCTAGCCTTGCCTATAGGCTTCTTGGCTTGGGTCTGTGTACTGAGGGTCGGGGATAGTAGAGTAACTTCTCTTCTCTGGGCGGGAGCGATTTCGGGCGAGGAGGGCGTGTTTTGAACTATAGTGGGCACGAGCGATTTCGGGCGAGGAGAGCGTGTTTTGAAATAGTGGGCGCGAGCTATTTCGGGCGAGGAGAGCGTGTTTTGCCGACCATGGTTTATGAATTATTCCGCACATGTCATTTTGGCCGAGGAGAAGGCGCGCATCGATGTACTTACGAACCTACCCTCAATGTACAACGGGCCAATTGATGCGTGTCCCACATAGGACGGTAATTTCGCGTCTCCCATTTATTTGCTCGGGCGAATTCCACCAAGCAGAGATGATGTTTAATGGTTCGTTCAAATTTTGGGAGAACAAGCATCCACGTCTACCTTACCAAGTCGATTCGGATCAAATTTTGAAATATTAGCTTGCCACTTCTTTTTTAGATGGAGAGATGATGCTCGGGAGTAATGTGTTTTTACATGCTCGTTGCTAGCGATTTACTATATGATAAATAGTTGACCCACTCAAAAACGTGAATCAAACCCAAAATTAAATATCTCGATTCAATGAAATAGCTCGTTCAGTAGGTCAAAATAGTGAACTAAATCCAAAATTGAACACCTCAATCGAGTAGCATGTTGTACAGTATTATAGTACTCCATGAACATGTTGAAAGTCAAATTAATGAACTTGTTTGATATACGCATATATCCGTTCATGTGGGGATTGCAGACAACATGTTCTCCAATTTAAATATTTGAATGCAAGTTTATATCGAAACATGGTTTATATCAGTCTTTGATGCATAAAACGCGACCTCCCCCTCTCCCGGACTCCTATTCTCTCTCTCTCTCTCGCCGACAATCTTCAATTCTATCGCACGCATCCGACACAAAAACCTTGTTGGTCCCTCTCCCTTTCTCTCCATCTCTCTCTCTCTCTTTGTGTGTGTGGGGGGGGGCTCTTTCTAGTTCGCATGCATATATACACCATCTATAGGTCTCTCTCACACACTATGTATGATACTCTAGCTAGTCCAAGCTAGATATCTTGGGTGCACTCATCGTACGCACACAGATTCCTTGGCTCTTTGCCTGTAACTCTCTCACGCACCACCATGTCGTCTCAGAGCTCTTCCCCCATCTCTCAAACTCTCCATCCACCTGGGTCACACATACACATGCATATCTCACTCGCACTCGATAGGCCCATCTAAAACTCTATCTCTCCCCCTCGTTCTCTCTCCATCTCACACGCGCACACACACAATCTCATGCCCAGCTAGCCAAGTATGATGGTCTCTCACTCAATTGTAGGCACACGCAGTCCCCCCTATATGTATATGACTAGCTAATCTTAGTCTCCATCACAAACATGTGCATGGTCTATCTCGATTTCTCTCGGGGCATCTTTCTATCGCGCACGCACTCCCTCGATCTCCCACCCATATAGTCCCCTCACGATCTCGACGGGATCTCTCTATCACAAACACACCCTCTCTCCCTCCCCATGCGTCCATGCCATCCATGTGTCCCTCTCGACCTTTGTTCCTTGTTGGCCACACCTCTATTGGACATGTGCTATAGGGGTGTCTCTCTCCGTTGCAAACAATCACACACTAGCTATCTTCGTGTATCTCCTCGCCTCGCTTTTCCATCTCGGAGATGCATGCGTGATATGTTCGCATAAGAAACGAAAAAACACACACACTCTCTCTCTCTAATTTATCGTTTGTTGTCACTTTCTCTTTCACACACATACTCTTTTTGCACACTTACTCATTCTCCTTCACACGCACTTGATCTGTCTCGACTGAGGCACTCTCCTCGGTCCATAGCATATAGATTTATTGAAAAGTCAAACATCACAAAGTTTGACCATGTATGTGGAGAAAAAGAATTACATCTAGTATGGCAAACATATACCATTAGATTCACCATGAGATGTAGTTTTGTATGATGTATCTTTGGTATTGTAGATATAAATAACATTTGCGTAAACCTGATCAAAGTTTCCAAAGTTTGACTTCTAAAAATTTTACATGCACTGCATTATCGAGCGGAAGGAATATCTCTTTCCCCCTCTTAGCTATCTGACGCACCACTCAGCATTATCGGGGCTCCTCAATCTCTCTCAAACTTTATTGGTCAGTTTGGTTCGTGACCTGACCCTCATGCCTTGATGGCCGGTACTGCCTGGTGTGGATGTGAGATGTAAAATATTTCTGCTTGGCCAGGCTTGTGTGGTGCTGAAGCGTTTGGTTCATGCCTGGGCCAGGCAAAGCATCAACGTCCCATCAATCAATCCATGCACCAATTATTTAATGCTAATATCCATCCATGTTGCTGTTAGCCTCGTGGCCACACGACCAGGCACGGCCAGGCGTTCGAAATCGGTCGCCTGGGCCAGGCTACTTGCAGTGTGGAGTTCAGCCAGGCTAATTAAAGTGCAAGGGAACCCAGGCCAGGCGGGCTTTCTTTTTCACAGGGTAGCAACCAAACAAGCATGCATGAAATCCAGCCACAACCCCAGGCCAGGCAAAAGATGCTCAGGACGCAAGCCAAATTGGCTTTATATCTCCCTGGTTCAAACATACACATGTCTCGCTCGCGCTATACATATAGACCCATCCAACACTCTCCGCCCTTGTTCTCTCTCCATGTGACACGCACCCCCCTAAGTACCATAATCCCTCAATCCATCATAGGCGCAAGCACTCCCCCCCCCCTCCTAAGTATGATTATCTCTTACTAGCCATCAAGAACACACTGATTGTCTCCTTCCATCCATATGTCTACCTCGATATCTCTCGGGGCATCTTCTATCGCGCACACACCTTGTCACTCGATCTCCCACCCATGTAGTCCCATCACGATCTCCAGGGGATCTCTCTATGACAAACATACACTCTCTCCTCCCCATGTCTGCATTTTCTCCGTATGTCTCTCTCGACCTCTCTCCCTTGTTTGTCAAACCCCTCTTGGCCACGTGCTAGGGGTCTTGCTCTCTCGGTTCCAAACAACCACACACTATCTCCCCACCTTGCCTCCGTTGTCGAAGATGCATGTGTGATATGTTTGCATAAGACACACATGCTTTTTCTCTACTTTTTATCGTGTGTTGTCCATGTCTCTTTCACACACACACACACACTTTTTTCACTCTCTCTCTGTCTCTCTCTCTCTTGTTTGGGACTCTGTCACGTCCATAAGCATATGGATGTTTTGAAAAGTCAAACCTCAGAAAAGTTTGACCAGGTATATGTGGAGAAAAACATTTACATCTGGAACGATCATTAGATTCATCACAACATGAACTTACTTCATACTATCATTTATCTTTGGTATTGTAGATATAAGTAATTTCTTTATAAACTTGGTCAAAGTTTCAAAAGTTTGACTTCAAAAAATGTTGGAACTACATTATCGAACGTAGGGAGTAGCTCTTTCTCTCTCTGCTATCTCTCACGGGCCTCCCCTCTCACTCGAACTCTCTATACCGACGGATTATACGCTCACTTTGTCAGCGTATAGCTCCGTATATTGTTTAGTTGACCGGTCAACCAATCCACATGCTGCCTTGTCAGCTCGTGTTCTGTATCTTCGTGTGCTGGCCCATGTGGCAGTGGGTGAAAATAAGTAAACTAGAGGCCCATCTGACACGCGGTGAAGTAAACAAAGTTGAAACCACTCGGGGTAGCACCCCGCATGCTAGTAAATTGAGGGCGCATTGAGCACAAACTTCTCGCGCGCGAAGGACGCACTCGCGCACAATTCACCACTGCGCGGCGGCATGCACAGAAGGACACACTCGCGCACACCCAGCACACAACACACACCAGCACACGTGTACACCGGCGTCGCCACCAGTTGAGATGGACGGCGAGGCGGCTCGAGCCAAAACCCCATCCGGCGAGCCTGGACTTCATCAGCAGCCTCCCCGACGACATGCTACTCGTCATCATCGGCCTCCTCCCCACCAAATCTGTCGTGCGGACCGCCCTCCTCTCCCAGCAATGGCGCCCCCTCTGGCACTGCGTCCCCCTCAACCTCACCGTCGACAGCTGCCTCTGTGACGGGGATTGCAAACGCATGGCCATAGTCTCCAAGATCCTTTCATCGCACCCTGGGCCAGCCAGACGCCTTGACATCCGCATGTTCAGTACCAACTACAAGGTCCAACCCAAGTTCGACGAGTGGTTCTTATCCCCTACCCTAGATCAGCTCGAGGAGCTCAGCTTTGAAGCTGGACGATGTCGCTCTCAGCCGCCGTCCGCGCTCCGCCTCACGCCAATGCTGCGTCGTGCCAGCTTCAGCTCCTGCTATCTTCCCCAGATTAATGTCGTGCCCGCCCTTCTTCTCCCTCAACTCAAGCAGCTCGACCTCTTCGACGTTGTCATCTCGAAGAAGGCTATGGAGCACCTGCTCCGCAGCTGTACTGTGCTCGAGTACCTTCGTCTTGAGCAGATCCACGGGTTCATTAGCCTCCACATCGCCTCGACGAATCTTCGATGGAATTTATGTGTCTTGATGGCCCCGCAACAAGACATCAATTGGGAAGAGATCACTCCAGCTGTTCCACGTTATGGTCATTGAGAATGTGCCTTTCCTTGAGAGATTGCTTGTATCGGATCTAGAAGTTCCAACAAAAACCAGGGTCATTAACGCACCGAAATTGACAGCGTTGGTGTACTCATCTGCTAAATTCTCCGAAATCTTTATTAGATCCGTAATCGTTCAGGTACAGCACTCATCTTCTTCTCCGTCTTCCAGAAAATGATTCCCACAAGCTTGACCCAGTCCATGCGCATAGTGAAGATCTTAGCACTAAAATCTATCGGCCCCAATCTGGATCAAGTTGTTGGATTCCTTACATGCTTTTCGTGAACGGAGAAGCTACTCATCGAGGTGAAACTTCTTTCCTATAAGTAAACGGTAATCACAACGTAGATCAATTTTTTCGTAATTTTCCCAAATTACGATGACAAGTGTAGTGTTCAAAACTGCATCTACGCACTGCACCGAAAGAAATGTTTTTAGTATTTTTTTCTCACGTGATCACCTGCACCATTTTTATGTTGTACTACTATAGTAACCTAGGCTAGTCATAGTGGAAAGTAACTTAGACTACTCCAGTAACTCTATGGTTACCCTAAGAGCAAGTACTACCTCCGTCCTGGTTTACTCTTCCAATTTTGTAGTATCAAAATTTGACCATAGATTTAACTAAAAAATGTTAATGCATGTCACTAAGAACTATATCGTTGGATTCGTATTTGAACATAATTTCAAATGGTGTAATTTTTAGTGACATGCATTGGCATTTTCTTAGGTAAATCTATGGTCAAAATTTTATACTAAATACGAGGTAGTATTCCCTCCGTCCCAAAATTCTTGTCTTACATTTGTTTAGATACGGATGTATCTAACACTAAAATGTAACTAGATACATCCGTATTTAGACAAATTTAAGACAAGAATTTTGGGATGGAGGAAGTACAAAAGTGGGCTATGTAGGCCAAAACATGTGCCAAATTCACTTGTGATGCATTTGGCATCGATGCCCCTCCATTGCTCACCTGGTGTCCCAATCTGGATCACCTACTTTGCTCCGGTACCAAATTAACTCACGCAATGAAAAAACACTGCGTGGGAGAGAGAGAGGACTGAGGCAATAAAATACACTTGTTTGGGAGAGTGAGAGGCTGGTGTAGTTGGTTTGATTGATTTGTTTATACATGTGGGTCTGTGTGCACAGCGGTGCCAACTCTCTCACATCGCGAGAGCGGTGCCAAAATCTTTTTTATTTGACATCGATGCGTGTTATGTGGCATCCTTTTGCGAAATATGGCATCGGGCACATAGTGGAAGGCAACAAATGCCCAAGCTCTTCACGTGCTCCTAGTTAAATGAGAGGAAACACACACACAGAGAGAGAGAGAGAGAGAGAGTGAAAAATATCACTAGCCAGCCAACCCTATCGTATGAGCGAATGATATTGGTACCTCTTGATGACACAACAATCTTATGCAGCCAGCTGCTCTAATATGTTCTCTTCTTTTGCAAATAAAAAAAGACCCGAAAGTGAAAAATGTGCTGCACTATAACAATCTCATCGAATGCCTTGATCTCCATCTTATAGAAATTGATTTGATCGACTACCGAGGCAGCACATCTGAGATTAAATTGGCTAGGTTCTTTGTTTTGGAGGCAAGTGTGCTCAAGGTAATGAGGTTTGGTGTTCTCTGGCGCAATAATGAATGGCGTGCTGATCACCGCAAGCGTCTAAGCCTAAATGACAAAGTCTCTGCAGAAGCTAAATATTTTTTTGAAACATCAAGTGGCCAGAGACTCGAAAACTTATTTTCCCATTAGTGACTTGTCAAGGCGATGGATTTTAGTTTGTACGATAATGCTGCATCCACCTAAAGTAACGAAAGTTCTTACGTAAACTTCCTAGTAATTCCCTCTTCGTAGGTGCAGCATTACTCCTAACATTTGTAATATCACTTTGAAAATTTTAATATTGTCGTGTCCTATTCCTGCGTTTCAAAATCCTGTGAATCAAACAGGTCCTGAGTTGATGATGATGGTGTGCCTCCCATCTTTCACCAATAGCCGTCGGATCTAAATCTGACGCATACAAACCAAGCTTCTCCATTTTTGCAAAAAGATGCCCGCACGTGTTCCCTATTTACAAACAACTCCTTGTCTCTCGAAATCAGCCTCATCTCCTCCCCACCACATCTAGGAGTAGAAGGCCATGGAGAAATCTGGTGCGATGGCCGCTGCCAGAGCCGTCCACCCCCAATCTTGGTGTTTCGTGCAATGCACGGGCATCTACGCACGGGAAATTATGTCGAACAGGGCTAGTTGTAAGCAGGCTAGCTCTAGAGCCATGATGATAGTGACTGCAGATGGTAAGGCTGACTATGGTATGCCTAACACGGCGCCTATACTCAGGTGTCATCTCCGGCGCAGGGTCTTGTCACTTCACTGTGAGGAGCAGCACATAATAATTTGACCAACGGGTAGTACAGTGCTAGTACTCCTACTACTACATTGGTAGTACTACTACTAGTACTAGTAGCACCACCGTCTGGATTTAGGAGTACTACCACATCCATCTGGATTTTAGTATTTGACTAGCAATATCTAGTAATGCATGTCACCAAAAATGTAGTACTCCCTCTGTAAATAAATACATGGTGTTTTATTCCTATCGTCGAGAGAACTTAATGTTTTTTGCTAACTAGAGTACTAATAGGATTACATGCAATGAACTAAACACTACATGTCATGTTTGGTAGTCTCAAGTCATTGAAAGCATGCACGGCCCACATCTCTCATTGGTTGATATGTCACGAAATAAGAAACAAGGAGGGAGTTAATGCACCGTGCCTAAGTATTTTGGGATTATTTGGTTTTCGTAAGGTGACTTACACAACATTTTTGTTTACATGCATTAACATTTTATTAGTTAAATCAAAGGTCAAAACTTGGTGCAAAATGCAAAGGGGACCAATAAACCAGTAAACATCAAACTTCTCTCGTTTGGCCCCAACTACAAGTCCGGTGAGATGACTATACTGCACCGGCACGGAGGGGGACGCAACTCCATTGACTTATGGCAACTGCCTTTGGGTGAATGACACGTGGCTCCTGGGGGTGGCTGGCCCACCTATCATACAGCCAAAGGCAGGTGCAGTAGAGGGCCAGGAGTAGTACGAAATCCTACGCAGCTACGCACGCTAACCAAGGGCTGAGTGATCACTCGAATCGCAAGATCAGTTGACTAGAAGCTACGCTAGACCCATGGAGGCGATGAGCGCGAGCATCAGCCGGCTGTGCCAGATGGTCCACGACGCCGGCCTGCGGCCCGGCACCGAGGAACGTCTCCAGGTAGTATTGCTTGAGGCCGCCAGGGCGAGGGGCCGCTTGGACGACAGCTTCGTCTCCTTGTTCGACGAGGTCCTCGTCGGTTTCCTCGACAAGTTCACCGTCGTCAAGATGCTTGCGGACGACTTTGACGTAAGCCTCCAGCCGACGCGCCCAGGCTCTGTGATGCCCGCCACCCTCAACGTCCACTATGGTAACAACCTCTTCGACGCACTGGTGGCCCTGCGACTACCCGCCGTCGCGCAGGAGAATGTCCACCTCGAGGTCGCGCTCGCCACGCAGCGCCTGGTGCAGCAAGACACCATCGACATAATCACCCACGTCTACGCGCAAATCGTCCACAAGGACTAATACATGCAAGAGGAGGACGATGGGACGGTGGCCTTCTTGGAGCGCAGGGCAACCTTGGACGGCACTGTTCAAAAGCACGTTGAGCTCGCCGCCAACGCCGCTGCTCCTCACACATCGGTTGGTGACCCGGCGCACTAGGGCGTGAGGATGTCGTTGAACGTTGATGGATCCGTATGTATTTTTATCTTTCCATCAAATCCATGTAGTAGTATATGATACTACAGTAATTATCTTACCTTTCGCATCAACTTCATAATTTTCGTACGTACTTCATGCATGAACGGCGCCAGCACCAAATTTCTCATTACTCTAGGCAAAATCGTTATTTTCTATCTATCGGTCGCGCCATGGAGCAGAACCAAATTTTACAAGTTACGAGTTCAAAAGGAAAAGCCTGCCGTGTTCGCGTCGCACCCCCACACGGTTGGTTCGGCACGCCGCTCAAGCGGGAATGCATGCGGTGTTGCATTTTCACTTACAAGTGGGACCGCAGTTGAGAAAACCGACTATCGGCAAACCCCCACCCCGCCCACCACGCGATGGCTGAGAAAATAGGAGGGAGAAGAGATGGCTGTAGCACGGACTCCAAGAAAATTGGTGTCGGATGGGACTCATGTGGGTGGCGTGTGCCCTAGTGCTAGACGTGAATGCTAGTTATGGCCCATGCCACCCCACTATATAGAGCCTATATCGAGGTGCGTAGAACAAATTTCCTGCAGTCCGTGCTCAACCCTCCTCTAACTCTCTTCTCAGCCAGCCAGCGGATGCATGGAGCCCATCGTCTGTTTGCTCACATGCGGCCCCACATGTCAGTGAAAACACAAGAGAACCCACTGAACGTGCACATCTTTCACCTCGACGTGCTGGTGATGAAAAACAAATCCAATAAAGATCTTCGGTGGCCGCTTTTGGAGTTACTCAAGAGTAGTAAGATTCTATTTACAGTTTAATCCAAGATGCACACCTCGTGGCTTCAACTACCACTCTATTTTCTTTCATGACACGACCCGGATGCTGGATGTCCCACGTGTCGGCAAAAGGAGGAAGAACCCGACCAAATCTTCGGTTCTGCTCTCGGATTAGACTAGTTGTGCTAACTTAAAATTTTTATTGTGTACTCCCTCCGTTCCAAAATACTTGACTTCCATTTGTCCAAAAATGGATGTACCTATATACTAAGACATGTCTAGATACATATATATTTTGACAAATAGAAGGCATGTATTGTGCAACGGAGGGAGTAGAATGGATGCAAGTTTTTGTATTGGGAAGAAGAGTACATCCACATATTGATAGAGTGCAATTTAGTGGATGTTCTATCACTTTTAGCTAGTATAGAATAGAGGCTAGACATGAGACTAGATGCGAGGAACCAACGTCTACTTCTTTACACTCGAAGAAGAAAGAAGCACGCAAGATCGAGCCTCCGCAGATCAACAATGAATGCATCGAGAAGGCACTAATCCAACTTACAAGAGTAGTAAAATGTATTCTTGTGGTTCTTGTTTTCTTTGGTCTTGCTTTTCTAGTCAAAATTATCGTTGAAGTTCGTGCAAAACGGAGGTGCGTTTGGGGTCGTGCGTTGGAGTTGGCCTTACAAGTGGGACCACAGTTAAGGAAACCGACTATCGGCAAACCCCCACCTCGCCCATCGTGCGATGGCTGAAGTTAGAGAAACGACGAGGTTGAAGAGATTGCTCTAGCACGGACTCCAAGAAATAATATGGTGTCAGATGGATGTCGTGGTGGTGGCGTGTGCTGTACTCCTGGACGTGAATGCTTGTTCTGGCCCATGCCACCCTACTACTCCTACTACTTACTCCTACTATATAGTAGTAGTATCGAGGATTCGAGGTGCTGGTTACGTACAGCGAACACATTAACATATGGCTACAATAAAAACACCCGCCCGACGCACGAAGCATGTGAAGCTAGTACTCCGTCTAGGTGAATAAGTCGTATTAGAAGGTGCATAATGACCTAGGTGCAAGCAGATTGGTGGAAAAGAAGAATATTTCTCTCTTCTAAACACAACATCTAATCACAGCAGTTAATAGGATGCCTTATTAGCTACCCATGCAGGCCATCGTAATTCATAGCATGCAAAGCGCTTTTATTTCTTGCCTAATAACTGCATGGACGTGCTGCATGCATTGGTCCTTGCCCGAGCAAAAAAAAGGGAGGAAAGGGGTTTCCACGGGAGACAACGAGGCAGAGGTGGAAGCGCTCGCTGGCGAACAAGGCAGGGCAGGCATCGAGATGGAAAGTTAATGAACGGCGCCTAAACATTTTGGGAAAATCTAATTTTAGTAAGGTGACTTACTCACCTAGACGGAAGGAGTACAAATAGTGTACTACTATTGTTGATTGGCCTCATCCGATAACCTGTTGCAATGCACGTACAATTATGTATTCAGAAAATATTTTTTTGCCTCATCGCACCACTCACTCAGAGAAGCGACTCGAAAGCCATTCATAAATTTAGTAAGTTTATCACGGGCATATCATTTTATTACATACAACAGGTCATCAACCCACATCGACAACGAGGATACATTATAAATACTAAAGTTTTCACCACACAACAAATAACAAGCCATGAAATGAACTTCAACTCAACCATTCCGCGGAGTTGGAAACGCTTGCTTTGAACCACAAGTGATTCTCTGGGATGGGCCATCCATTGTCGATCAGGAGACCAACGCAGGACTGATCATCCAGGCTGAAGCGGCCTACTGTATCAGTACCAGGGTAGGGAACCACCCAAATGTCTGAGGTATAGACACAGTTGCTTCTCATAAATGTGTCAACAGCAGTTGGATCGCCTTTCACCATCATCGGATAGTTTTGTCCAAGGAAGAGCGAGTTTTCTCCAAGACTATCAATTCTGTACCAGGGAGAAGGAGTTGGCGCTAGCACACTAGTATCCATCTCGAATACCATGCAACGGGTGTTGGAATAGGTCCGGACAGTGCGACCATGGGAGACTACACCTGCTTCCTTAGCAGTAACATCATCAGTGGGCTGTATACACACAAGAAGAGGTGATCCAACGGAATTAGTTGCCAGGCTCCACAGAGTATATCGGCGTTGCTCGTCCTCATGCTCATGATCATCACCATCGTCATCTCCCCCTTGGTTATAAAAATCTTCAAGTATAGGTGGTGTGATGTTCACAGGACCTTCGAAACACAAGAAGAAGGTTAATTAGTAAAGGGAAACTTGCTAACCCGCATGCATGTGGATGAAACAATTATAATTACGGTGGAAGACAAACATACTGAAACAACGAGGATCCCATGGAAAAACAGTGCCACGAGAGGTGGCAGCAAACACAAGATTGCATCACAGCACACATCCGTGTATAGAAACTGATTTTTGAGTAATATCCATCCAGTCGAACCACGAAGGACGGCAACTAGCTTGTCGAAGATAGCAACAACTTGATAGTTCTTGTAGTTCCAATAGCGGTTGGGAACTCGACAAATTGCTATCTTTAGTACACGACAGTCACCATGATCGTATTTGAACGTACGTAGATCATCTGTGTGCTCAACCTCAGGGCACTCGGAGATTTTTGGAAGTGGAACCCGGTGACGAGTGTACACATTCACAAGTTCCCACTCGCAATTGTACCCAATATAAACAACCCAATCTCCATTTGCGCCAGCCCAGGACTTACCCTTAAGCGATGGCATCTTGACATCAAAAGGATCATTATCAAGCGGCATCAACTTGCACAAGGCGAGGTCTCCGTCGTCCGCTCGCCAGTGAGCAGGGTCATGGCGAAGAAGATAGGGGAGATCAAACCGCTCCTGGACCCTTGGGTTCCTTGCAATGATGTTATTAGTTGAGTCGAGAATGGGATTGAATGAACCTGCCATGCTAGCCGAGGTGATGACGTCGCACCGATCAATGAGTTCCTCCACCACGTCATCTTTCAGATTGGGGCAAGAATAACGGAGTCGTTTCCGGCATGTTCCCTCCATGGAGAAGACGATCGAACAATGGCAGAAGAAAGGGTGAAGGGCTGAAGGAAAATGGAGGAGCGAGAGGAAGAGCGTGCGATAGCAGTTCCAAATCGAGAGGGAAAGGCGAAGAGTCAGTGGACGGTTGCGAGTTTGCCACGGTTCACAAAGAGTTGCCCCGGCCTACACATCCGTTCAGAAATACTCCTACTACTCGCCGTCGTCTCACTGATATGTTGGAACGGGACCACATGTCAACGAAACATGGTGTGTAATTTCTCGTGCAAAATGCGATCTGGCCGCGTTGGCCCGAGATGCCGCATTAGTTATCGACCTTTATTTTTTTAATGGTGTGCCGATCAGTTTTGAAGCACGACTAACTGGTACTGTATGCAGAGAAAATATAAGCTACTCTACCACTACCCCACCTCCAGTACTAGTAGTATAAAAAAGATATATAGGCTGGAGCTTCAGCGCTTTCTTGCTAAGGGCTGCCCACTTGCTTCTCACACTACCACCCTCTCTCCAGATCTAAAAAAGACGGGCCCTCTCTCCCTCCTCACTGGTGGTCACAGATCTGCCGGGGAAGAAAAGGACATGCAGCATTGACGCACTCGTCGTCGGCGAACAAGGTCACGCACTGACGACAAGGCCGTCCTCTCAGACCTAGCGCCCGCGTGGGATGGCCTCCGTCCCCAAGCTCGCTGCCGTAGTGTGTGCGGAGGACGACGACCACGAGCGAAGCCACTTCCCGCCGACCCTCGGGTATGCTACCTCTTTTCGAGCCATAACCTTGTTCTATTGCCCCATCTGCTACGTTGTTGCATGTGGATCTTTTTCCACTCCACCATCTTCCCAATTTGCTATCCTCTACTCTGCTGGCCACGCAGACGAAAACCATAATTTGCACTATTAAAGGAAACCCTACTTCATGCAGACTAATCCATGTCTGGGTTGAATAAGGAAAGGAAGGGAGACTGTACTGTCCAAGAGAGTAGGCATCGAACCCGCATCTAGGTTGAAAAGGGGAAAATCAGTAGCTAAGGAACGAGTCTCGTGTCTCTTGGTTGAAGAAGGGTATTTTGGGGGGGGGAGAAGGGTAGAAAGGCATGACAACGCAATAGAGAATGACCAGGTCGATCGGTTTGTTGTCCTCGCATAGGAAAAAGGTGGCTAAAGAGAACATATGATGTCTAAATATTTGTTGCTCTAGGCAACCATACCTCCCTCACCACCTTGCGTCCATGGAGGTACATCGTACTGGTGCGCCCACTATCCGAATGGGCCTCCCATGCTCTTATTGCCACTTTTTTGTTGTTAGTATAACGCCAGCAGTCAAGTCAAGCAATGCTACTTCTAAAGTGATGCCACATTTAACTAATGCCGCTCTCAGTCTAATGCCACCCATAAATTTAAGCAATGCCATTTAATGTCACTGGATTATTTCAGGGTTAGCTGTTGATTGTGGATGTATTAAAGATTTTTTAGCTAAGGCATTCTAATGCTGTTGCACAGCCAGTATACCAATGATGAAACTTCTTACTACCTTTAGATTTTTGCACTGTTAATGCTTATAGATTACATACCTCACTTTCATGAGATAACTTAATTTTTTCGTACAGTGTCACCAAAATGCCAAGGCGCTGATGTCATTTTATTTTCGTTAAACTGCACAGACAATTATGAAGACAAGAGGAAAGGTCAAGAGTGGGCACCTCCTCCTCCGGCTGTTCTCTTGAGGAGGTCTGTATGTTTGTCTCTAATGCCTGTCGACTACATACCTGACATCATGATGTAATGTTAAGTCATTTTCTTCTGTATAGTGTCACTGAATTTTCAAGGCGGTGATGGCATTTTATTTTAGTATAACTGCACAAAATTTGCTTAAAAGAAGAGGAAAGGTCAGGAATGGCTCAGTTTTTCAGAAAAAACTACTGTATGTGTGCCTTCCTGGCATCAGCCGTTATTGCTTTATTTATTACTTCAAACAGGTGGTTAGAAACAGTCTTGCTACCTTTTCCATTAAGAAATTGGAATGCTTATATTTGTGAGTCTATGCTTCAACTAGTGCCACTTTTAGAGTAATCACACTTTCAATATATATGCAAACAGGGATGCTCGATTTTAGTGGAACTGCACAAAAAGTCCAACTGGTTCAACATTAGGAGCATGTTTTTTTTCAAACCTTTATATCCAATTGGTGGCACTATGAGCTGTTCATTACGAAGGTACATGGTTTGCTACTATCTTGCTACTCTTTTTGTACTGTCATTAGATAGTAATACTAGTGGTTTGCATGTGAATTTATTGGCAGGGTGGACCTACATTGGAGGTGCAGGACAGGATTCATTGATTGGATGCTCAATTTCGGTTGTATCGATTTCACCTCTTCCATCACTGCGAACATGGATATCCTTGGTCTAATGAAGAATAGGCGCTATATTTCTGCTCTGAACCAGCAAATAAATTCAGTATGAAATTGTACAGGGCAAAACATAACTGTATCAGATTGTCTAGTTCAGAACATGACAGATGCTAAGCGGAAGGGACATGTTTAAACCGAAAATACAAGGTGTGGTATATGTTCACTAGCTGCTTGATATTTGTGCATAAAGAGATGTCTGTCCGTTTCTATTTGGCAAACAAACAAAGTGTCTGCAATTTTGGTTGAACTACACAAGAGAATAGTATAGTCACTGCATGCAGTGCCATTTGAAAATTGACACAGAAAGATTGGATAGTCACTTCATGGACTGCAGAAAAGTAGTACTATACTATTTATTGGCCAACACTAGGTGCTTCATTGCTTTGGTCTGATTATACAATGGGCATCGTTTTGCCTAAGTTAAAGTTTGTATTCCATAAATAGTCTCGCGGTGTGATCGAGAGAAGACCAAATCATATTGCAGTGGATGTTCCTCCATCATGTGTGGTTCATTCTCATGGTTCCATCTGTTGGTGAAACCACTTACGTTTGCAAGAGGAATTGTAGACTTCACAAACAAATTTGTCTTTTAGTCTGTACTGAATGTTGGCCAAGAGAAGCATCAATGTTAGTAGGAAGAACAGATGTTTTTTCTAGATCTTTGCTTTTGGAGCTACATATTTGTATATGATCTGTGAATCATTGAGATGCATTAACATGTTGATCTTATGTATGGGAATCGTACTAGTTAGTTTTAGTTGCGACGCAAGATCCGAAGTGGCTGATCTTTGCTTTTGGAGCTACATATTTGTATATGATCTGTGAATCATTGAGATGCATTAACAATTACTTATTTCTGTTCGCTCAGTGTTTACATGTAACTGATCGATCACTAGCTAGCCTACAAATGCGCTCCTAGCAGTTTTATTTGCGACGCAAGATGCGAAGTGGCAGTTTTTTGCATAAAAATGCCTACCTCTGAAGAAACTGACAAGCTACACTATCGATCCTACACGGATAAAAATGCCTACCTCTGAAAAAAAACTGACAAAGCTACACTATCGATCCTACACGGATAAATAGCGGATCACGCACGTACTACCTCCTTTCCGGTTTGCAGGGCTCAGTTCAAGAAACGACCTACTCGATCCTACATGAATAAATAGCGGATCACGCACGTACTAGTACCTCCTTTCCGGTTTGTAGGGCTTAATTCAAACCTCTCACCAACCAAGGTACTCCCTCCGTCCGGGTTTATTAGTCCCGTGAGCAAAGCAGCAAGACCAAGGCATGGCAATAATTAACGGCATGCAGAAGTTTAAGCCTAATTAATTCCAACGATTTAAGTGGCTGCATGCGTGCCCTCGGCTGCGACTCATTGCATACTGCTTCGCGTACTGCCTGCGAGCGATTCTGAGTGCCTGCATGCAGCCGGCCGTAATTAAGGCAGCTAACTGATGCGAAAAAAGATACTCTTTAAATCCATGGAATCATTATTGACAAGGAGGGAGATGATTCGAGTGCACTCGTTTGACCGCCATGCCGGCGTGGGACCCAGACGGGACGGGACGGCACAGTCATAATTTCAATTTCTCTAGTTTTCCACGGCAAGCTAGCGCGCTAAGCCATTATGCATTGAATTCCGATGACCGTCGGCTACCTTCCGCCTATAAGTATTGTTTCCCGACCTTCTCCGGTGCCACCGTGACCCAACTAGCCATATCCTCATAAGCCCCACTAGCCCGACGTCACTCACCACGTCCGCCATGCCCCCACCCATCCGCGGTAGGCGACGCCGGAGGCGGTCACCACCGGAACTAGTGTTCGGGTTTTCACCAGAAGGCAGACGGAGGGAGGAGGCATTATATCTGTCTTTAGATTGCAATGCGGAGATCAAGGAGTTGTTGGAGCGTGACCACATGGTGGAGGAGCAGGAGTTGTTGGAGCGCAACTGCCTGGCGGAGGAGCAGCGTATCACTGATTTGCGCCGCCAGCGGGACATGGAGCAGCAGCGCACCGACGCTCTGAGTCGCGAGCAGAGCGCCCGCAACTGGGCCGATTACGTGGAGGTCGGCGCCCGGCAAATAGCCCTGGAGGCTGTCGGGCACGCACGCGTTCGCAACGCCGATTTTTACTACCAGCTCGTCAAGTGGGTTTCCCGCTTGGAAGCTGAAGCTTCGGTGAACCACGCCGGCATGGAAAGGGCTAACGCGCACGAGCAATGCGCCCTATCGCACCTCTAGCAAGTTCGAGGCGAGGCGGAGGACGCCGGTGCCGGCGTTTAGCATGGACAGCAGATGGCGGCCGGCATCGTCTAGTTAGCTAAGAGTAAGTTAGTACTTGTACGCTACTAGAGTGTTAGTGGGAGTAGATAGTTAACTTGGCTATGATGGTTGTCAACATGGAAGTTCAGTACTCTATATGTGGATCAGACCTGTTACTTTGCTCTGAATGTTGAACTTTCCTTTTGAACGTATGGAATGGGCTGTTATTTTTTAAATGGGTTGTATTTGTCCTCCACGGGTTTAGAGGCTGACTTGTGGGCCTAGCAAGTTGACGCGTACACAATCAGGAGATGATTGTACGTGGAGAGGATGACAGCAGGGACCCGCCAAGGTCATGACAGTACGGAAGCAAGTGCCTCCTTATTTCAAGCCAATAAAAAATGGCTCCTCCTAGTGAATTTCTGACATCTGGGTCCCATGCCATTGTCAATGTAGTCAATAAACGAAAGAATTGCACAACGAGCGGCTGACACCAAGGACCCAGCAGCTCGCCCAGTTATATTTGTTTTGGGTTAATTTGATAAATGCCACTCCAAATCTGGTGTATCCGAGAAATGCCACTGCAATTTCCAAACTTTGAAAAATGCCATTTCATGCCATTTCTAGTGGCATTTTTCGAAGTCTGGAGTGGCGTTTTTCAAAGTTTGCAAACTGCAGTGGCGTTTTTCAAAGTTTGCAAAAATTGCAGTGGCATTTTTCAAAGTTTGGAAATTGCAGTGGCATTTTTATGAATCGCCATAATTGGAGTGACATTTATCTAATTTGTTTTTGAGACGGAAGCAGGGTGTCAACTAGGCTGTGCGGGACACTCTGGCCTGTCTAGGCGGTCTTTTCTTTTATGTTTTCCACAGACCAGCCGAGTAGTTTTTTTCTTTCTGAAAATGGCTAGCCCAGTTTTTTTGTGATTTGTCAAGTAAGTCGCTTTATCAGGCCTGTTGGGCTGCAAATCTTTCAAGACGAGGAGAGCTTCATTCGGCTGGCCGAGAAAATGGCCTATCACTAATGAGAAATGGGTTGTACATTTTTAAAACACATCAAACCGGCAATTATTTTCAAATATCTTTTTTTCATTTCGAGATTTTAAATTGCATTGATTTTTATGCGTGGACAATTTATTGGATTTTATATTGATATACATTTAGTTTTAAGATCAGTCTGAATGTGACTCGAAATTTCGGGATTAAAAACAGTTCAGACCGCACCGACATATGCAAAATTTTGTATATTTTTTTAACCGTGGCCACAATATGGGCTGTAATGCTAACATAAAGAATATGAGCTCCAAAAAAACCCGTAAGAATTAGCAAATGGGCTGTAAATTATTTGAAATCATGGCAGATGGGATGTATGCTGTTTTCCACAGATTTGAGGCTTTCCACAGATGGCATGTATATTGTTGGATGTCCATCCAATGACCGTCGTGCTTCTTCAATCTCTGCTCTTCCTGCAACAGCCGCTCAAACAAGCGCCGGAGGGACTGCCTGCTCCCTCCTCCCCGCGGTCGGCTGTGCTGCCGCGCAGGCCTCACCGCCCCACTGTACTCCCATCGCTCGCCTAGCCATCCCTCTACTCACACACACCTGCTGTTATTCTCCAGCGACGGCAAACGAACTAGTAAACCCTCGTACAGTCGTACTCCCCTCCGCGTGGGAAACAAAAACAATGGCCGAGTCTTCCCTGCCTCCGTGTCGTTCCCTTCCAAGGCCTCGCCGTCGTCCACCGCCCTGGTGCTCTCGGCGTGGCGTGGTCAGCGTGCTCAACAACCGACATGCATCTGAAGTGGACTGTACGTGGAGAGGCTGACAGCTGGGTCCACGGCCGCACGCAAGGAAATGCCTCCTTATTACACGCAAAATAATGATTTCCTCCACCTGACATCTGAGACCCACCAAAACGGCCTCTGTATTTCATGAAAAAAACGTTACCGCCGCTGACAGCTCGGACCCACCAGCTATATCTTCGCACGCAAGGAAGTGCCTCCTTATTACGCACAAAAAAAATGAATACTCCCCCTGCTAGCTGGGACCCAGTATAGTGGGCCTACTAAGTTGACGGGGATGAAGGGCTTTGTCAACTTAGTCAATATGCATGATTCTAGCTCGACTGACCGTACGATGTCCATCCAACGGCCGTAGTGCTTCTTCAACCTCTGGTCTTCTTGCTCCAGCCGCCCAAACCAACGCCAGTCGTGCCGCCTGCTCCTGCCTCCCGTGGTCGGCCGTGCTGCCGCGGAGGCCTCACCACCCCCATACTACTCCCACTGCTGGCCAGGCCATCCCTCCACTCCACTCACCCACACCCCCTGTTATTCTGCGGCGACGGCAGCGCAGCCGAACCAGTGAACCCTCGTACTCCTCTCCGTGTGCGCATCCACTGCCGCGTCTTCCCCGGCTCTGCATCGTCCAACGCTGTGGTGCTGTCAGCGCGGCGTGGTCAATGTGGTCAACGACCGAATTCCATCAGAAGAATACTGTACGTGGAGAGGCTGACAGCTGGGTCCACGGCAGCCGCAAGGAAGTGCCTCCTTATTACGCGGAAAATAATTATTCCTCCACCTGAAAGTAGGGACCATCCGGACGCCCACCAGTATATCGTGAAAAAAACATTTGCCCCTGACTGCTGGGATCCACCCGACGGGCCACCGTATTTCGCGAAAAAAATGTTCCCCCTGCTGTCAGCTCGGACCCACCGGAAGTGCCTCCTTATTACGCACAAAAAATGAATACCCCCCTGCTAGCTGGGACCCACCTTGGTGGGAGGCTGCCAAGATGAAGAAGCCATGTCTATATTCTCATCAGAAGGAGCAGTTGAAGGATGGTTACATTACTCCCCACAAGACCAAACTAACTTCAGCTCAGAAGAACTGACAAATCTCCATTTTTTTGCTGTGATGCGCGAGTACAATGTTGTTCTAGGATTCTTTCTGGTGAGTTCCATTTTTCTAAAAGTGTGCTCTACATGGACCATGTATGTGCCTGTTGAAACTATCAATTCATAGTACAATTTGCTTTATACTAATCACTTTTTTGTATTTGTGCAAACAGGGGTGCTCAGCTTGATTTCAATGGGAACTGCACAAAATGTTCATGAATACATCGAATCATTCATTTCCACCACAAGAAAGGAGGTGCTGATAAGTTCAAGGCGTTGCAACATATAAGGGCGAAATCATACAAGCTACGTGCGAATTTGGTTGATTTTGGTGGAACTGCACAAAAAGAACAGCTGGTTTATTTAGCACGAGGTGCCATGTCAATGTCTGAACTGATGGAAAACCCTGCCCATTCCACAATCATAGGAATTTGATATTTTGGAATGGGACAACCTTGTCAAATATTGCTCATTGATTTTAGCAAGACATGCGTTTGATATTTTCGAATGGGACGCCCTTTGCTGTCAGCAGCGTCGATCAATTTTTTCTTTAATCTTTAGTTGTGAAGTAAATATTGCCTCTGACATGTGAGTCACTGAGATGCATAATCATCGATTGTTTTGAATGTTCTCTATGAATTGCCAGGCCTGTGTGTTTGATTGCAATGTACAGAAGCGCTAAAAAGCTGCTCAAACTCTTTGTACTCCTTCTATTCCTTTTTACTTTGCACATTGTGAAAGTGCATACTTTTTGTATAAGATTGGTCAAAGTAGAGATACTTTGACTGCAGACAAAACTTGTATGCAGACTAGAAAGGACCGAAGGGAGTACATGTGAAACTGCTGCAAACAAGGTGATCACCCTGGGAATAATGCTAGTACGTATTGTTTTGCATCTTCATCCAATGCCAGTGATACAGGAATTCGAACTAATCAAAATAAATTCATTCATACACGGTCGGATTTCATATAAACATGCCGGATTTCATTACATTTCATACATTCTTCAAATAAAAAGGGGTGCGCTGGAGGTATAATTAATTAACCGAAGCTACCCACCTGTGTCCCGTTGAGCCGAACAGAAGCTTCAGTGACTTAACTGCAGGTGCAGTTGCGTAACTGACATGTGGCCTACTGGGCCCACGTGTGAGTCAGCCAACTGCACCAACAGTTAAGTAGAAGCAGTGTTCTTCTCCAGCGCAGCTCTCCGACTCCACGTCACCGCCAAGAAGCTAACCGGCCGTCAATGGTCAACCCGCCTAGCTTAGCTTCAACCGGAGGGTAGCAGCAGTGGCCTTACTTGGACCCGAGCGGCGGCGACCTACCGTGTTCTACTCTTCCTTGTTTTCTGTGTGGCGCGGTCTCGTTGGCAGCGGGGCGGGGCCTCGGCGGAGCCGGCGATGTCCTCTGTCTCGTTGCCGGCGGGCGGCGCCTCAGCGGAGCGGTGGAAATCCTCCCCCACGTTGCCGGGAGGGTGGGGCCTCGGCTGAGCCGGCGATGTCCTCTGCCTCGTTGTTGGCGGGGCGGGGCCTCGATGGAGCCGGCGGTGTCCTCTGCCTCGTTGTTGGCGCCACGGGGCCACGGCGGAGCAGGGCCTCGTCGACGCCAGCGGAGCAGGGACTCGTTAGAGCCGACATTGTCCTCTGCCTCGTCCTCGGTCTCGCCAAACAGTGCCTCGCCCGCTTCATCGCCCTCTTTGCTAGCCTCTTTGTAGGCGGCCGCAGCCTCCGCCACCCGCATGCAGTACCGCCAGCGCTTGAGGCGGCCCTTGCGGGCGGAGCGGTACGAGTCGAGCAGCACCTCCTGCTCCACCAGCTCCGCGGCGATCTACTCCTCCGCCTGCAGGTGCTCCTGGAGGAGATGGTGGTTGTAGGCGGCGTCGGCCTGCGCCTCCCGGAACTGCTCCTCACGCATCTGCCTCACCCTGTCCATATATTGGGCACAGGCCTCGCCGATGGTCATGGTGCAATGCACCGGCGAGGATGGCGCGGTGGAGAGGGTTGGCGCCGGATCGTCGACTACCATGTTCTCCATTGGGACGTCGTTGTTCTCCGGCTGCCTGCCGGCCAGCCGGTCGGCAGCAATGGCTGCCATCTCCTTGTGGTCCGTCGTCCGCCCGTCCCGAAGAGCGCTGGAGCGCGAGGAAGACATGGTGGGCAGTAGTGGTGTGGACAGGAGAAAGGGAACGGATGCGGATGACTGCGGCTATGGCCGGTGCAGCAATTTATATAGCAATGGTGGGCGGGCGGAGGGACGGACGTGTGGCGCCGGAGTAGCCGCCTCTGCAACCGCGTATCATTAATGTCGGCGGCAGATGGACGGACAGACAGCACTTGTGTCGTTTGAAGGCGGAGCAATCGCCTGCACCGGGAAGCGGGGCGGGCGGCGCTGACTGTTTTGGGCAGAAAGCGCGCGCGGGCGAGGAGATGACTTTACTTGGAGAGGATGACAATGGGGACCCACCAGGTCCATAGCCTCACGTACACAAGTGCCTCCTTATTATAAAACTATAATTTATTTTGCTTCCTCCTAGTTTCCTGACATCACAGTCCCACACCATTGTCAACCTATGTAGTAGTGAATAAACGAGAGAATTGCACAAGAAGCGGCCGACAGCTGGGACCAAGCAGCTCGAGCAGTATTTGTGTTTCTGAGGTGTGAGCACTACAGAGTTTTTCGATGTTTAGCCCAGATATTAATTTTTCTCCTCTGAACAACAACGAAAACATCGCTGTAGGTATTAACTGGGCGGGCTGTGGCCCGTCTAGCCCAGGCCAGATATCCATCCCAGATATTAATTTTTTTTCAAGCTGAAAATGGCTAGCCCAGCTATACTTTTTTTTAGGAATACCCAGGCAAGGTAAAGTTGTTATTCTCCGCCCCGCTGGGCTGCAAATCTTTCCTAGGAGGGATGCATTAGGCTTAACAAGAAAATGGGCTTTAAGAAATAATAAATGGGATGTAATTAGAAAAACTGGGCAGTAACTATAAAAAAATGCACCAAACACGTGATTACTTTATAAAATATTATTTTTGGCAATTGAAAATTTTAATTTCATTAATTGTTGCAAGCGCAATGTTTCGTTGGATTTTTACGTAATATAAATTTATAAAATTGTATTCAATCTGACTAGAAATTTTGGGATAAAAATATTTCGGATCCCATCAAAATGTGGGAAATTTTATTGAATTCTGGTTTGAACAGTTGGTTGAAATGGGCTATACTTTTAACAAATTGTAAATGGGCTGCAGTAAATTCCATTAGAATTCAAAAATGGTCTGCACATTCTTACAAATCTCAAATGGGCTATAAGTTATCTGCCACACACTTCTGGCCTTACTAAGTTGACGCGTCCCCAAAAAAACAGAGTTGACGCGTATGCAAGGCTTTGTCAACTTATAGTCAACACACGGTTCTAGCAGCAGTGGCCGTTGGATGTCCATCCAACGAATGCTGTGCTTCTTCTTCAATCTCGGATATTCTAGCTTCACCCGCTGTTGGTGTCAAAACCGGCGGATCTCAGGTAGGGGGTCCCGAACTGTGCGTCTAGGCGGATGGTAACAGGAGACAAGGGACACAATGTTTTACCCAGGTTCGGGCCCTCTTGATGGAGGTAAAACCCTACGTCCTGCTTGATTAATATTGATGCTATGGGTAGTACAAGAGTAGATCTACCATGAGATCAAGGAGGCTAAACCCTAGAAGCTAGCCTATGGTATGATTGTTGTATGTTGGACTTGTCCTACGGACTAAAACCCTCCGGTTTATATAGGCACCAAAGAGGGTTAAGGTTACACAAAGTCGGTTACAATGGTAGGAGATCTGAATATCCGCATCGCCAAGCTTGCCTTCCATGCCAAGGAAAGTCCCATCCGGACACGGGACAAAGTCTTCAATCTTGTATCTTCATAGTCCAGGAGTCCGGCTGAAGGTATAGTCCGGCTACCCGGACACCCCCTAATCCAGGACTCCCTCAGTAGCCCCTGAACCAGGCTTCAATGACGACGAGTCTGGCGCGCAGATTGTCTTCGGCATTGCAAGGCAGGTTCCTCCTCCAAGTTCTTCATAAAAGTTTGTAAACACTAAGGGTAGTGTCCGGCTCTGCAAAATAAGTTTCCACATATTGCCATAGAGAGAATAATATTAACACAAATCCAATCTGCTGACGTATTCCGTAGCGCGACATCACACTACAGCCAAGCCTTTATTCGAATCGTTTTTACTTCCCCACCTCAGCGCATTTTGTGAGGCGGTTTCCTTGGCACGTCTTGTCAAAGCAGAGATCGTGTCCCTCATTTACGGGATTCTCATTAATGCGGACGTGGGTAAACCAACCGCGTCATTTATCACGGCGCTTGGGAGATAAGTGAGTTTTACCAGGCTGGTGGGGACGCATAGCCGCATCCGCCCATATAAGGGGATAAGGATCCACCTTTTTACCTACGCCTTCTTCCTCCTCTGCCTATCCATCTCCTACGCACCCGAGCTCCAGCGCCCAAGTCCGCACTTCCCACCTCAACCTTCTCCAGCCATGTCCGGAGCGGGAGGCAAGTGGATGGTCTCCTCCGTCACGGAGGGCCATATCAAAAATCTAAGGAAGGCCGGATACTTGTCCAACAACATCGCGCACCGGCTTCCTGAAAAGGGGCAGCTCCTCCCCACCCCAAGGCCCCATGAGAGGGTCATATTCCTTCCCCACTTCCTTCGCAGACTGGGTTTCCCTCTTCACCCGTTCGTCCGGGGGCTCATGTTCTACTACGGCCTGGATTTCCACGATCTGGCCCCGAACTTCGTCCTCAACATATCGGTGTTTATCGTCGTGTGCGAGGCCTTCCTCTGCATCCGCCCCCATTTCAGCCTTTGGCTCAAGGCTTTCAACGTCAAGCCGAAGGTGGTGCGCGGCAGCCAGGCGGAGTGCGGAGGCGCCATGGTGGGCAAGATGGCCAACGTCCTTTGGCTCGAGAGCTCCTTTGTGGATACCCTGAAGGGGTGGCAATCAAGGTGGTTTTACATCACCGAGCCGTGCGACCTTGATTGGGTCGCAGCCCCCGAGTTCCGGTCCAGACCCCCTATGTGGCTCACGTCCTGGAAAGAGACGGGCCTGTCATGGGGCAACGAGGGAGAGGTGACCGGACTGCAAACATGCATCCAGTCCCTGGTGAACAAGCAGCTCAAGCTTGTCTATATAGTCCAGGTTATGCTCGTCCGCTGGATCCTCTCGTGTCAACAACGGGCCTTCAATCTGTGGGAGTTCGATCCGACGCAGCACCAAACCTTGAATAGGCTCTTCGACACGACGTACGAAGATGCCTGGAAGGTGCTATTCAAGGGCGCCGAGGCTCCCGCATCCGCATCCGAGGATCGCGGATTCAGCCCGCAACGTCCAGCTAGTGCGGTGAGTTATCTTTACCTTTTACAGGACATTTGTTTCTCATAGTTTGACTCTATGCGGGATCTAAACTCCCTTACCTTTGACAGGAGTGGCAGGCGAAGTCCGGACAGGTCAACTGTCCGACTCCTTTGCCCGAAGACCCAGCAGATGCTCGTTTATCGAAGCTGCTGGCTCCGGCACCTTATGTGGTGCCTGAGAAGAAGGCCAAGAACAAGGCCACGGGGACTCACAAGAGTTCCCGGCGTACGGTGGTGTCGGACTCATCATCCGACGACTCTGAGACGCCCTCCTCCTGTGAAGACGAGGAGGAGGAATAAGAAACCTCTCCCCCTCTAGCGGGGGGAGGAAAGAAGAGGAAGGCCGCCCCAACAAGGGAGGCCAAAGGGTCCAAGAAGGGGAAGACCCTTCCTCTGGACTACTCCACCGACGCCGACGAGGGTGAAGAGGAGTGGCCGCAAAGGGCCAGGCGCCCGGCGGAATCGTAAGTATTCGGATACCAGAGTAACTCATAGCATTCCCTTGTTGCACAGCTTTTCCTTATGCCGAATGTAATTATGCAGCCCGCCCAAGGCCGGGCTCCACGAGTCGTCGAGCGGCACCCTGGATTCATCGGACGTGAATTCAGTTCCGCCTGCTGCCTCCCCTCACACTGCGGATGACGCCGAAGTGGCGTCGCGACAAGCTCCGGGCCAAGAGGAGGTGGTCCTGGAGGAGCCACGAGGCGACCTCCCAGACTCTGGGAGTAAAGGGGATAAGACCCCCTAGGGCTCCAAGTCCGGCTTTGCGCCGGACACCATGCCGGAATCCTCAACGGTTCCGGACTACCGCAGGCGACCTCCTTCTAAGAGGAGCAAGCCTACTAAGCCGGCGGCCCCTGTCCAACCGGAGGCGCCGGACAATTTGCTGGAGGTGCTTAACGGCGCCTCCATCGATGAGGATCACCGTACTATCATGAGTACGGTGCTCCAGAAGGTTCAGTCTGCCAAGAGCGGACTGACTGAAGCTTGTGCTAGCCTTCTAACAGGCTTCGAGGTAAGTAAAAATATGTAAAAATATTACCGCATAGACAGTAGCCCCTGATGCTCTGTTTGGCGTTCGGAAAGAAAAGCCGAATAGAGGATCTAAAAAACTTCGCAGGAGTCTAACAAAAAAGTCAATATGCGTATGCAGGCTTCGCTGCTTGCGACCGCCGCACTGACTGTGGTGGTAGGCACCCTGAAGCAGGGTCTCGAGCGGTCCAAGAGAGAGCTCGGCCTGGCCAAGCGGCAGCTCGAGGAGAAAGAAGGTAAGAGGTACCTTATAGAAATATATAAAAAGATGCAATTGCAAAAAATGACAGGATTATGCTGCTTATTGCAGGGGCCACAACTGAGGTGGCAACCCTCAAGCAGGCGCTGTCCGAGGCCGAGAAGAGAGCGGCCTCAGAGCGCACCAAGCGGGAGAAATTTGAGGCGCAGGTCGGCGGGGCGCAGCAAGAGCTTCAGGCTCTCATGAAAAAACATGAGAGTTTGGAGCTTGACTCGAAGACGCGAGCGTCCGAGCTCGCGGGGGCCATCGAGACTGCCAAGTCTGCCAAGGCCGAATCCCAGAAGGCCCTCCAGGAATTGGATGCGGTGAAAAAGATAGCGGCGGGTAAGGCATTTTTTATGCAAAGCAAACATACAAAAGTAAGCTACTTGTTACTTACCCGAATCCGGAGCTCTCCAGGAGAGTTCGCAGATCTTCCCCGTAGCGTATCTGACGCCGCCGCATTCTACCGAGCCGAGGAGGGCAGTTCGACGGAGAAGGTGTTCTAGTCTCAGTATGCTGAGGCCGGCACCCTGTGCCCTTGAGCGACCAGCTGAAGCAGCTGGTCGAGCTCCACAAGGCGGCCGAACAGGCCATGAAGGGCCTCATAGTTCGGTTGTGGCCTGGAGAGGCCCTGCCTGGGAGCTACTTCGGATTGGTGCGGCGGCTGGTGGGATCCTGTCCAAGGCTCGAGGTCATCAAGCGCTCCGTCTGCATCGAAGGTGCCCGGAGGGCCCTTGCCCGCGCTAAGGTGCACTGGGGCAAGCTGGACAGTGACAAGCTTGTGAAGGATGGGCCACCGCCGGGGAAAGAGCATCGCAAGCCCGAGAATTATTATAAGGACGTTCTAAAGGGTGCCCGCCTTATGGCGGATGAATGTACCAAGGATGTAATTTTTGAGTGAATTCGCTCGTATTGTCCTGTGCACTGAAAACTTGTTCATGTGCGCTAAGCAATGCTTGTTGAATTTAAAATATTACTTTCTGTGCGGCCGTTTATCAAAAATTGAGAGATGGCCAGTCGTCGGCTTTTGCCCCCATGCCACTAGTGCTAGGGTGTTCGGGATAAACCTGAGCGCTCTTTTTCCCATGTTTGGGTCCTTCGAGGGAGGCGCTCAGCACAGCGAACAAGGCAATCGGACTATAATGCTTGAACACTCTCACTTAGCCATAGAACTCTATAATTTTAAATTTCAGCGAAGCCCCTAGTATTCGGAAGACCGAGTTCGGGGCGCTATCCACGCCTTGGCCGGACAAAGCCGGTTCCTCGCTCTAAGCGGCATAAGTCTTTAAGGACTCGAAAAACCTCTCGAACAGCGACCTTCTCTCGCTTCATCATGACAGTCAGTTTTAGCTTTCTCTACTGAGGTGCTCAGCCCAGCTCAACTGGGGCACAATCACAGTAGTTCTCTTAGTGCTACCTTAGCCGATATAGCGGAACGTAAGGTACCAAAACATAGGAGCCGGGAAAACCCAACTATTGACCCAAGACATGATTCGGAGCCGATGCATATAATGCTATAAGTTCGGGGTGCCGCACTTGTGAAAGTGTTCGGACTTCTTACACCATATTGGGGGGTACTGAAGCCCCTGGCGTATTTGCCGTACCACAGTGTACGGGTGCAACATGTCATGAATGAACATATATTTGTAAGAAAGGTAATGCAAAAATAGATAAATACTATGCATTGTTTAAAAGGGTTGCGATCAAAGCAGAACGATACAGATAGCGTGATAAGCAAACGTGGATTATTTAACAAGTCCGGTTCAGGGGAAGACCGCGGAACTGTATGCAAAACAGGTATACTGCTCATGATAGAGACCACCTGGGAGTTCCATAATGCGGCATGTCTTGTCTGCTTCCCTGGTTCTTGCATCGTTTGTGCGGCAGTTGAATTGCCAAACAGGTCATCCGAAGTATGGAGTCCTGAAAGTAAGAGAAAATTAAAAAAAGAATTCGGCAGCCCCTAGTATGGTTTAAGCCGTGTTTTGGGGGTGCCGTGATGGTGCCCCTTCCCCTGCGCCCATGGTATTTCGAGAGCGTAGTTATGTACACGAAGCGCTAGTTTTGCTATTTCGCGAGGGCTGGGGTTGGGGCCGCATTGCTATGCCAGCTCGGAACGTGCCAGGCGGTCTTGTTGTAGGTTACTCCGGGCGCGCTTGATAGTGTCCGGCCTTTTGACGTCCGGACTGGAGAATTGCCTAGAGAGGCTGCTTTGTACTTCTGCTGCGAGCGCTGCCATGTGCTCCTCCGTTCGGAGGGAGCGTTCGATGTTTCCATTGACCGTTATTACTCCTCGAGGGCCTGGCATCTTGAGCTTAAGGTATGCATAGTGTGGTACCGCATTGAACTTTGCGAATGCGGTTCGCCCGAGCAGTGCGTGATAGCCACTACGGAACGGGACTATGTCGAAGATTAACTCCTCGCTTCGAAAGTTATCCAGAGATCCGAAGACCACTTCAAGTGTGAATGAACCTGTACAGTTGGCCTCTACACCTGGTATGACGCCTTTAAAGGTCGTTTTGGTGGGATTAATCCTTGAGGGATCTATGCCCATTTTCTGCACTGTATCCTGGTAAAGCAGGTTCAGGCTACTGCCGCCGTCCATAAGGACTCTTGTGAGATGAAATCCGTCAATAATTGGGTCTAGAACCAATGCGGTGAACCCACCATGACGGATGCTAGTGGGGTGGTCCCTTCGATCAAAAGTGATCGGGCAGGAGGACCATGGGTTGAACTTTGGGGCGACTGGCTCCAGCACGTATACGTCCCGTAATGCACGCTTCCGCTCCCTTTTGGGGATGTGGGTTGCGTATATCATGTTCACCGTCCGCATTTGTGGGGGAAAACCCTTCTGTCCACTGTTGTTCGGCGGCCTGGGCTCCTCCTCGTCGTCGCTACACAGCCCCTTGTCTCTATTTTCGGCATTTAACTTGCCTGCCTGCTTGAACACCCAACAATCCCTGTTGGTGTGATTGGCTGGCTTTTCGGGGGTGCCATGTATCTGGCACAAGCGGTCGAGTATTCGGTCCAAACTGGACGGGCCCTGAGTATTTCTTTTGAATGGCTTTTTCCGCTGACCGGATTTGTAGCCTCAAATCCGGCATTGACTGCCGTATCCTCGTTGCTGTCGCTGTTAGTGCGGCGTTTTTTCTTGTTCCGGCGCGACCAGCCACTTTTGTCCTTGGTATTTGAATTACCAAGGTTCTTGGTTAAGTTGTTGCTGTGAGCTAGCCAGCTGTCTTCTCCCGCGCAAAAGCGGGTCATGAGTGTCGTGAGGGCTGCCATAGATTTCGGCTTTTCCTGTCCAAGGTGCCGGGCAAGCCACTCATCACGGATATTATGCTTGAAGGCTGCTAGGGCCTCTGCGTCCGGACAGTCGACTATTTGGTTTTTCTTTGTTAGGAACCGTGTCCAGAATTGCCTGGCCGATTCCTCTGGTTGTTGAATTATGTGGCTTAGGTCATCAGCGTCCGGTGGTCGCACATAGGTGCCCTGGAAATTGTTGAGGAATGCGGCTTCCAGGTCTTCCCAAGAACCGATTGAATCTGCTGGCAAGCTGTTAAGCCAATGCCGGTCTGGTCCCTTAAGTTTGAGTGGGAGGTATTTGATGGCGTGTAGATCATCGCCGCGGGCCATGTGGATATGAAGGAGATAATCCTCGATCCATACCGCAGGATCTGTTGTGCCATCGTATGATTCGATGTTCACGGGTTTGAAACCCTAAGGGATTTTATGATCCATTACTTCATCTGTGAAGCATAGTGGGTGTGCGGCGCCTCTATATTGGGCTATATCACGACGCAACTCCAATGAGCGTTGTCTACTGTATTTGGCCCGACCGGATTTATTATGTCCGGAGTGACGATCCCCGTCACGTGTCGTAGGGCGCCCACGCGATCCGTAGATCGATCTTGTTTGTCTTGCCTTGTCCTCCAGTATGTCTCGCAGGTATGGCACATTTTCCCGTGCCTTAGTATGTTTTGAGCGGCACCGGGGCACGGCTTGAGTGGAGGGCCGAGAGGCCTCTCTGTCACGGCCAGGAGGTGGCCGGTCGGCCATGTCATGCGCTGGTGATGTGGGTGCTTCCTCCTCTAATCGGGGTAGCAGCCTGCACTTTGGGTAACTCTTGGAGGGGCGTTCGAGTTCATACCCTTCGGCCGCAAGGACTTCAGTCCATCTATCAGCTAGCAAATCTTGATCAGCTCTAAGCTGTTGCTGCTTTTTCTTGAGGCTGCTTGCCGTGGCTATAAGCCTGCATTTAAAACGCTCTTGTTCGGCGGGATCCGCTGGCACGACGAATTCGTCGTCGTCAAGGCTTGCCTCGTCTTCGGAGGGAGGCATATAATTATCATCCTCAACCTCTCTGTCTGCCGCTCTCTCGTGAGGGCTGGCTTCTCCATCCTTCTGTGCCGAATCTTGCTGGAGGGGGTGTTCTTCGGCGCTATCCGGAGTAGTATTATCTCCCGTGCCGGAATCACCGTTTTTGCTTTGGCGGGATTTAGAGCGGCGCCGCTGACGCTGGCGCTTGGTCTGTTTCTTGGATGCGTCATCCTCCGCTGTTCCATTGCCATCTCCATCTTTTGGATTGTCCACCATATATATGCCGTATGACGAGGTGGCCTTCCAGTGCCCTACAGGTGCTGGTTCTTGGTCGTCTCCACATCGTCGTCCATACCATCGATGTCTTCGGATTCGAAGTCGAGCATGTCGGTTAAGTCGTCGATAGTGGCTACGAAGTGGGTGGTGGGTGGGCTTTGAATTTCTTCATCGTCTGTATCCCAACCTTGCTGACCGTAGTCCGGCCAGGGCTCTCCTGATAAAGAGAGAGACTTTAGCGACTTCAGGATGTCGCCGAAGGGCGAGTGCTGAAAGATGTCCGCGGCGGTGAACTCCATGATCGGCGCCCAATCGGATTCGATCGGCGGGCGCGCGGAGGGCTCGGAGTCCGGAGAGGAATCCGTCCCCTCGGAGTCACGGGCCTTGCGGGGTGCGGGGCTGGCGTTCGGCTCGATCGCCTTTGAGGTCGCAGCCCCCGAGGCGGCGTCCAACCACTCATCCTCGATCAGCGCAGTAGGCTCCGAATTAAGGGTCGGAACCAATGCGCGTGTGGCCTCCAGGACACTGTTCGGCGGCAGAGCTAGATCATGCCCATCGAGAGAGTGCGGCGCGCTTGGCTGTGGCTCGAATCCGTCGAAGATCAAGTCCCCGCGGATGTCCACCGTGTAGTTTAAACTTCCAAATCTGACCTGATGGCCAGGGGGTAGCTTTCGATCTGCTCCAGGTGGCCAAGCGAATTGGCCCGCAGTGCGAAGTTGCCGAAGACAAAGATCTGTCCGGGGAGAAAAGTCGCACCCTGGACCGCATCGTTGTTGATGATCAAAGGAGCCATCGGGCCTAAAAGCGACGACACAGAGGAACTCTCAATGATAGCACCAATGTCGGTGTCAAAACCGGCGGATCTCGTGTAGGGGGTCCTGAACTGTGCGTCTAGGCGGATGGTAACAGGAGACAAGGGACACAATGTTTTACCCAGGTTCGGGCCCTCTTGATGGAGGTAAAACCCTACGTCCTGCTTGATTAATATTGATGCTATGGGTAGTACAAGAGTAGATCTACCACGATGTTTTCAATGCATAGTTTGCTTCTTTTCTAGTTTCTATGGCTTATATTGCTCAATATAAATTGTGGAAATGATATGCTACAGTAGGCATTGTGTGGAAACAATTATGAATCTTGTCTTTGACAGTACCAAAGTGAAATGGTTTGCTCTTTATCATACTAACTTATCTCACGAAGTTCCATTAAGTTTTATGTAATTGAAGTTTTCAAGTTTTGGGTGAGATGTCGATATGAGGAGAATAAGGAGTGACAAGACCCTAAGCTTGGGGATGCCCAAGGCACCCCAAGGTAATATTCAAGGAATATCCAAGCAACAAAGCTTGGGGATGCCCCGGAAGGCATCCCCTCTTTCATCTCCAACATTATCGGTAACCTCACTTAGAGCTATGTTTTCATTCGTCACATGATACGAGTTTTGCTTGGAGTGTCATTTTCTTTTGTTTTGATTTGCTTCATGTTATTTACAATAATGTTTTTTATCTTTTAGTTCAATAAAAGTGTCAAGTATTGCCTTTGTCATGCTTATTTTGCAAGTCTATATGTGGCTGTTTAAAAATAGAAAGTTTATCGATGTTGCAAAAATTCCCTAGAAAAGTTAGAACGTGATAAAATGTTGAATTTTTTGCACAATAAGCTCTGATAGATTTTCCATAGTGTGTTAAATTTTCAGAATTTGTTAAGTTGAATAAGTATGGATCCTCCTGCATTCTTTACAGACTGTACTATTTTGGCAAATTGCTGTTATGTTTGCTTGTTTAATGATTCTATTTGAGGATAGGAGTATTAAATATGCAGAGGCATTTAGTATGCAATGTTGAATACTAATTTTTTTGATTTGCCACAGTAGAGAATGATAAGGTTTTTGCATTGGTTTATACTAACTTATCTCACGAGTTCTTGTAGTTTTGTGTGGATGAAGTTTTTAAGATTTAGGGAAACCGTGGTATAAAAGGAATTAAGGAGACACAAAAGCTCAAGCTTGGGGATGCCCAAGGCATCCCAAGTTAATATTCTAAGAAGTCTCAAGCATCTAAGCTTGGGGATGCCCTGGTAGGCATCCCACCTTTCTTCTTCAAAAATTATCGGTCAATATCGGTTGAGCCTAAGTTTTTGCTTGTTCACATGATGTGTGCCATTCTTAGAATTTCATTTTATTTTTCTTTGCTTTTTGCTTTCTGTTTTAATAAAACACTTAGATCTGAATGTTTTTAAATAAAAGAGAGTCCTCAAATAGCTACCCATTTACATAACTACTCGCTTGATCTTCACTTATATCTTTATGGAGTAGTTTGTCATATGCTCTCTTGCTTCACTTAAATTATTTTGAGAGAAGAAAACAAATTATGCTCATGATCTTCACTTAAATTTGTTTGAGCTTATCAAAAGAAACATATGAAATTAGTTCCAAAGTGATAGATATCCAAGGAAGATATAATAAAAACTTTCATGAAGATCATTGGAAAAAATAAACTTGATGTAATAGTTTTGAGATATGATGATACGGTATGGGAGTCATGTTGATGATTAATTGTTCTTTAGTAAGAATATTGGTATTAAGGTTTGTGATTCCCTATGCAAGCACGAACGTCAATAGTTATGCAATGAAGTTACATCCTACTTGTGGTGCATTATTCGGTGTTAACTATGCTTAATGCTCGCTTACGAGATTATTCGTTTCTTGGTTGGGCGCTTTTGAATCCTTAGCTAGCCTTCATTTGCACTAAGTATGATCACTACTTGTGCATCCAAAATCTTTAAACCCAGTTTTGCCACATGAATCCACTATACCTACCTATATGTGATATTTTCGTGCCATTCTAAGCAAATTTGTATGTGCCATCTCTAATTTCAAAATAAACTTCTCTTTTGTGTGCTCGTACCACTCGTGAAACGGTAGGGGGATGGCTAATATATTTCTATGCTAGATATGTTATTCTCGCGATGAGTGTTTATTCAATTGTCATTGCATGAGGGTAAGGCAAAGGTATTAGGGATGCCTAGTCCAGAAATGAAAAATGAATTTACTTTATGTTGTCAAATAATAAATTCCTTGGAAAGTGTTGGTATGAAGGGCACCCGTGGATACGGCTAGCCATGGAAAGTGAAAGTATGGTGGAAAAGGGAATAAAACTTTATTTTCTGTTTGAGAACCTCCTATGATATATCTAGCATGGAAAGTATTGGGAACTACTCGATCGATATCTTTGGCAGGAAAAGTATGCCTCCCAAAATGTTTTTATCTATATCTTTTTCGCGTTGAGCTCTGGCACCTCTACAAATCCCTACTTCCCTCTGCGAAGGGCCTTTCTTTTACTTTATGCAATTTTTATTTTATTTGAGTCTCCGTCTTCTCTCATAAAGCACCAACTAAGGGGCACTATGATCATACTTGAGCATTGGGTGTAGCTAATATGCGAGTGTGTTTCATGAATGGATCAATGATTGAGCATAATGGGCTAGGGATGACTTGCTTTGGTGTTGATATTTTGAAAGACATGGTTGCTTGTTGATATGCTTGAGTATTGAAATCGTCATGTCAAAACTAGACTATTGCTTTGAACCATATAAAAGTCCATATGTCCATGTTATAAAAGAAAGAATATGTGATGAACATGTTAGGCATCATTCCACATCAAAAATTCTGTTTTTATCATTTACCTACTCGAGGACGAGTAGGAATTAAGCTTGGGGATGCTGATACGTCTCCAACGTATCTATAATTTTTGATTGTTCCGCTATTATAATATCATTCTTGGATGTTTTACAAGCATTTTACAATCATTTTATATCATTTTTGGGGACTAACCTATTGACATAGTGCCAAGTGCCAGTTATTGTTTTCTACTTGTTTTTTACATCGCAAAAAATCAACATCAAACGGAGTCCAAACACCGCGAGATTTTTTTATGGACCAGAAGACATCCAGTGGGCCAGAGAAGCACCTGGGGGGTGCCCCGAGGGGGGGCACAACCCACCAGGGCGCGCTAGGGGGCCCAGGCGTGCCCAGGTGGGTTGTGCCCACCTCGGTGGCCTCCTGCACCCCCTCTTTGCCCTATAAATCACCAAATATTCCAAAAAAAACCCGGGTTAACGTAGATCAGAAGTTCCGCCGCCGAAAGCCTCTGTAGCCACCGAAAACCAATCTAGACCCCGTTCGGACACCCTACCGGAGGGGGAGATCATCACCGGTGGCCATCTTCATCATCCCGGCGGCCACCACGATGAGGAGGGAGTAGTCCACCCCCAAGGTTGAGGGTTTGTACCAGTAGCTATGTGTTTAATCTCTCTCTCTCTCTCGTGTTCTTGAGATGCACAATCTTGATGTATCGCGGGCTTTGTTAATATAGTCGGATCATATGGTGTTTTCCCCTCTCTATATTGTTGTGATGAGTTGAGTTCTCCCTTTGAGATTTCGTTTTATCGATTGAATACTTTTATGGATTTGAGAGCACTTGATATATGTCTTGCATATGTACTCGTGGTGACAATGGGGTATCATATTGATTCACTTGATATGTGTTTTGGCCCTCAACTCGCGGATTCCCGAGGTGACATTGGGGTAATCTATGCATAGGGGTTGATGCACGTTCTTGTCTTTGTTTCTCTGGTAGAAATCTTGGGGCACTCTTTGAGGTTATTTTTGTTGGATTGAGTATTATGAATATGAATTTGCTTCGGTGTTATTTTAGTACGAACTCTAGGATAGATCAAACGGAAAGAATAGCTTTGTGTTATTTTAGTACGAACTCTTGAATAGATCAAACAAAAAGAATAGCTTTGAGGTGGTTTCATACCCTACAAACAATTTTGTCTTATGTTCTCCGCTAGATAGGAACTTTGGAGTGATTCTTCATCGCACCTTGAGGGATGGTTATATGATCAAATTATATTAGCATTGTTGAGAGATTACACTAGCGAAAGTACAGACCCTAGGCCTCATTTTCAAGCATTGCAATACCGTTTGTGCTCCGTTTTATCAATTGCTATCTTGCTGTATTTTATTGTTCCTATCACAAAAATCAATATCTACTATCACGACTACACTTTTTTACCATCTCTTTGTCGAACTAGTGCACTTATACAATTTACCATTGTATTCGGTGTGTTGGGGCACAAGAGACTTTTTGTTATTTGGTTGCAGGGTTACTTGAGAGAGACCATCTTCATCCTACACCTCCCACGGATTGATAAACCTTAGGTCACCCACTTGAGGGAAAATTGCTACTATCCTATAAAACTCTGCGCTTGGAGGCCCAACACGAGTCTATAAGAATAAAGTTGCGTAGTAGACATCAGGCGCCCGCACTGGCTCTCCTCAAGCGCGGCCAGAGGACCGGCGGCTTCCGCCACGGCCATGGTGGTGAGGTCCCCCCACTGCTTAATGGTGTTCACGATGTTGCCGAATCGGCTCAGAACGGCGTCGAAGAGGACCTCGAATCTCTCGCTCATGGAAGAACTCAATGAGGGAGGAGACACACACAAGCACCGTGGTTTTTTGGTGACGCGTAAAACTTGTGTCTTTTCCGTTTCTTCCTTTTATTAACCGGTAATAAAAACAAATGGGGCTGCCCATGACACATTTGCCATCCCACGGACTGATCATGGTCAGCAACTAACTAACAGAAAACACCCCTAAAAAAACTAACTAACAAAAAAAGTGGATGGCCGCAAAATGAACACAGAGTGCTTCTGGCATTATTTCTACATGGAACATAAAAGCACAATCAGGTGGAAGTAAAACATAAAACCTTCTGCATTATTTCCACATGGAACGTAAAGCGTAAAAGCCGGAACATAAAGCATAAAATCCATCCGTAATGTAAAACGTAAAATCCAACACTGCATCACGATTAACTATAATAGTCGGGAGCATAGCCACCAAAGCGGCTCGTTGAGGGTAGGGTGTTGGAGTGGAAGGAGGAAATTGCACAAACCATCAACTATTGTTGTTGATTTTGCAGAGAACACCTATTTTTACGGGCTTGTTGCATAAAACACTCCCCACACTGGTGCAATCTGTTGTAACTAGGTCTAATCCAACATTTAACCAGGTTTACTCAATTTCTAACAAGTGGATCTTGTTGATAAGTGCACCGGTGGCAAAAAAATCGGCCACATCAGCAAGCCAACTTAAAAAACTTTGGTCCAGTAGTGTTGAACTTTTCCGGGATTAGTATTGAGCACAGCGTGATTTATTATTTTCTTTTAAATGTTAAATTTCAATAAAAAATTGAGCTAAAATAACACTCCCATGCTAATCTAGTAGATTAATGTCCAGTTTTATTTGTCATTAGCAAAAAGGCTTGTGGGCTGCAACGGGAGAAAAAAAAATCGTCCCATATCTCTAGCTGGGTCAGTTGGAGAAACTATGTGTGGTCAGTTGGCAGGTTATGAAATCGAACCCTCTCACCGGCAATTTTATTGTTTGCCAGCTCTCCAGACATGGACCACAGTGCGCCGCTAGATGGGCTTCCTATGTTGGGCCAAAACGGATGGCAAGTAACGAAACCAAATAACATACGTGAAATTAATTGAAGCGGGACCAAACGAAGCGGGACCAAACCAAGAATATCACCTCTCTTTAATAGTAGGTATAGATATAGATATAGATATAGATATAGATATGGACATAGGTGTGCGCACTTATAAGCGGGATCCACCTGTAAGAAATAGAAAATGCTAGATTAGACCAAGCTGCAACAGTTTACACCAATATGTGTGCATGGCTTTGTGCAACAAACCCATAGATACTAGTAGAAAAGAGGGCTTTGGTTCAGGCCGGGGTAGCCCGTTAGTCCCGGTTCAGTCCAGAACCGGGACCCATGGGGGCACTGGTCCCGGTTCGTGAGGCCAGGGGCCTGCCGGGCCTCGTGGGGGCATTAGTCCCGGTTCATCTGGCCCCTTTGGTCCCGGTTGGTGGGACGAACCAGGACCAATGGGCCTCGCTCCTCGCCCACCACCATTGGTCTCGGTTGGTGGCTTGAACCGGGACCAGAGGCTTCCCTTTAGTCCCGGTTCATGCCACGAACCGGGACCAATGAGGTGCCTATATATACCCCTCGCCCGTGAGCAGAGCACTCCAGTGCTCTGTTTTTCTCTGGCCGGCGAGGGGAGGTCTTTGTGGTGCTCTAGCTCACCTCCTATGCACATGAGGTGTTCGATGAAATGCCCGAGCCACACTAGTTAAGCTTTCTCCTCTCGAAGCTCGACCTCAAAGCTCCATTTTCCTTGAGATTTGTCTAGGTTTAGCAGCCCGTCAGGTCCCATTCCCGTCTTCACCGCCGTTGATCGCCCACGCTAATCTCGTCGCCGGCACCACCGTGGTGAACCTCTTGTTCTTATCTTCTTTCTGAAAGAAAAAATTCTTACTTTAGATAGATACTTGTTTAATTTTCTTACTATTTTATTGCTTGTTATCATATAGTGCGATGGTTTTGGTATCCGCCCCCGTCGGCCCTCGTCCTATCTATGATTCGGATGTGGTATATATTATCTTTATAACTATTGGTTCATTTATTGTTTATGAAAATTATGCCGACCAACATGACATAGATTTTATTTATCTAGGAGGTATGTGAACCGGAAATTCCAACCGACCCTATTGTCAAGAGGTTTGCTACCTCTTGAGCACTGCGTTGGATTTCCCCGAAGAGGAAAGGATGATGCAGCAAAGTAGCGTAAGTATTTCCCTCAGTTTTTGAGAACCAAGGTATCAATCTAGTAGGAGGCCACGCGCAAGTCCCTCGTACCTACACAAAGCAAATAACTCCTCGCAACCAACGCGAATAGGGGTTGTCAATCCCTTCACGGTCACTTACGAGAGTGAGATCTGATAGATATGATAGGTAATATTTTTGGTATTTTTTGGTATAAAGATGCAAGGTAAAATAAAAAGAAAAGTACAAAGCAAAGCAATAATAAAGTGATGGAAGATTAATATGATGAGAATAGACCCGGAGGCCATAGATTTCACTAGTGGCTTCTCTCAAGAGCATAAGTATTTTACGGTGGGTGAACGAATTACTGTTGAGCAATTGACATAATTGAGCATAGTTATGAGAGTATCTAGGTATGATCATGTATATAGGCATCACGTCCGAGACAAGTAGACCAACTCCTGCCTGCATCTACTACTATTACTCCACTCATCGATCGCTATCCAGCATGCATCTAGAGTATTAAGTTAATGAAAACAGAGTAACGCCTTAAGCAAGATGACATGATGTAGAGGGATAAATTCATGCAATATGATAAAAACCCCATCTTGTTATCCTCGATGGCAACAATACAATATGTGCCTTGCTACCCCTACTGTAACTGGGAAAGGACACCTCAAGATTGAGCCCAAAGCTAAGCACTTATCCCATTGCAAGAAGAACCAATCTAGTAGGCCAAACCAAACTGATAATTCGAAGAGACTTGCAGAGATAACCAACCATACATAAAAGAATTCAGAGTAGATTCAAATATTGCTCATAGATAATCTTGATCATAAACCCACAATTCATCGGTCTCAACAAACACACCGCAAAAATAAGATTACATCGAATAGATCTCCACGAGAGAGGGGGAGAACATTGTATTGAGATCCAAAAAGAGAGAAGAAGCCATCTAGCTACTAACTATGGACCTAAAGGTCTGAGGTAAACTACTCACACTTCATTGGAGGGGCTATGGTGATGATGTAGAATCCCTCCGTGGTGGATTCCCCTTCCGACGGAGCTCCGGAACAGGCCCCAAGATGGGATCTCGTGGGTACAGAAGGTTGCGGCGGTGGAATTAGGTTTTTGGCTCCGTGTCTGATCGTTTGGGGGTACGTAGGTATATATAGGAGGAAGGAGTACATCGGTGGAGCAAAGGGGGCCCACGAGGCATGGGGGCGCGCCCCCTACCCTCGTGGCCGCCTCCCTTTTTTCTTGACGTGGGGTCCAAGTCTCCTGGATCATATTCGGTGAGAAAATCACCTTCCCGAAGGTTTCATTCCGTTTGGACTCCGTTTGATATTCCGTTTCTTCGAAACACTAAAATAGGCAAAAAACAGCAATTCTGGGTTGGGCCTCCGGTTAATAGGTTAGTCCCAAAAGTAATATAAAAGTGGAAAATAAAGCCCAATATAGTCCAAAACAGTAGATAATATAGCATGGAGCAATCAAAAATTATAGATACGTTGGAGACGTATCAGCCATCCCCAAGCTTAATTCCTGCTCGTCCTCGAGTAGGTAAATGATAAAAATGAATTTTTGATGCGGAGTGGTACTTGGCATAATTTCAATGTAACTCTTCTTAATTGTGGTATGAATATTCAGATCCGAAAGATTCAAGACAAAAGTTCATATTGACATAAAAATAATAATACTTCAAGCATACTAACAAAGCAATTATGTCTTCTCAAAATAACATGGCCAAAGAAAGTTATCCCTACAAAATCATATAGTCTGGCTATGCTCTATCTTCACCACACAAAGCATTTAAATCATGCACAACCCCGATGACAAGCCAAGCAATTGTTTCATACATTTGACATTTTCAAAACTTTTTCAATCTTCACGCTATACATGAGCGTGAGCCAGGGATATAGCACTATATGTGGAATAGAATGGTGGTTGTGGAGAAGACAAAAGAGGGGAAGATAGTCTCACATCAACTAGGCGTATCAACGGGCTATGGAGATGCCCATCAATAGATATCAATGTGAGTGAGTAGGGATTGCCATGCAACGGATGCACTTAGAGCTATAAGTATATGAAAGCTCAACAAAAGAAACTAAGTGGGTGTGCATCCAACTCGCTTGCTCACGAAGACCTAGGGCATTTTGAGGAAGCCCATCATTGGAATATACAAGCCAAGTTCTATAATGAAAGATTCCCACTAGTATATGAAAGTGACAAAAATGAGAGACTCTCTATCATGAAGATCATGGTGCTACTTTGAAGCACAAGTGTGGTAAAAGGATAGTAACATTGTCCCTTCTCTCTTTTTCTCTCATTTTTTATTTGGGCCTTTTTCTCTTTTTTTATGGCCTCTTTTCTTTTCTTTTTTTTCAAATATATATTTTTCGTCCGGAGTCTCATCCCGACTTGTGGGGGAATCATAGTCTCCATCATCCTTTCCTCACTTGGGACAATGCTATAAAAATGATGATCATCACACTTTTATTTTTCTTACAACTCAACAATTACAACTCGATACTTAGAACAAAATATGACTCTATATGAATGCCTCCGGCGATGTACCAGGATATGCAATGAATCAAGAGTGACATGTATGAAAGAATTATGAACGGTGGCTTCGCCACAAATACGATGTCAACTACATGATCATGCTAGCAATATGACAATGATGGAGCGTGTCATAATAAACGGAACGGTGGAAAGTTTCATGGCAATATATCTCG